>NW_027315980.1:0-85727 GCF_026437365.1 Eucyclogobius newberryi
GACATGTTATGCAGATGTACAAGCCCCTCTTGCACAGAAAGTATGGGTTAGATATCTCTTGTAGTTTCTTCAGAACACACAAATTATCTGAAAATGCTTTTGAAGCAATAGACACAAAAACAGCTGTAAATCCAAAACCTAATATGATAGACTCAAACTTTGAACTATATATTGTGTAGATTTACAGGTCCTACTTGCCCAGCAAAAAGGGTTTGAATAGCTCTTGGTTTTTTTTCGAAACTCACAAACAACTGTTCATGGGCTGAAAAGGCTTTTGGAGCAATAAAACAGTAAAAACTGCTATAACTCAAAAACGCAATAAGATAGGTTCAAACTTTAAAAGACATGTTGTGCAGATGTACAAGCCCCTCTTGCACAGAAAGTATGGGTTAGATATCTCTTGTAGTTTCTTCAGAACACACAAATTATCTGAAAATGCTTTTTAAGCAATAGACACAAAAACAGCTATAAATCCAAAACCTAATATGATAGACTCAAACTTTAAACTATATATTGTGTAGATTTACAGGTCCTACTTGCCCAGCAAAAAGGGTTTGAATAGCTCTTGTTTTTTTTTCAGAACTCACAAACAACTGTTCATGGGCTGAAAAGGCTTTTGGAGCAATAAAACAGTAAAAACTGCTATAACTCAAAAATTTAATAAGATAGGTTCAAACTTTAAAAGACATGTTATGCAGATGTACAAGCCCCTCTTGCACAGAAAGTATGGGTTAGATATCTCTTGTAGTTTCTTCAGAACACACAAATTATCTGAAAATGCTTTTGAAGCAATAGACACAAAAACAGCTATAAATCCAAAATCTAATATGATAGACTCAAACTTTAAACTATATATTGTGTAGATTTACACGTCCTACTTGCCCAGCAAAAAGGGTTTGAATAGCTCTTGTTTTTTTTTCAGAACTCACAAACAACTGTTCATGGGCTGAAAAGGCTTTTGGAGCAATAAAACAGTAAAAACTGCTATAACTCAAAAATGCAATAAGATAGGTTCAAACTTTAAAAGACATGTTGTGCAGATGTACAAGCCCCTCTTGCACAGAAAGTATGGGTTAGATATCTCTTGTAGTTTCTTCAGAACACACAAATTATCTGAAAATGCGTTTGAAGCAATAGACACAAAAACAGCTATAAATCCAAAACCTAATATGATAGACTCAAACTTTAAACTATATATTGTGTAGATTTACAGGTCCTACTTGCCCAGCAAAAAGGGTTTGAATAGCTCTTGCACTTTTTTCGAAACTCACAAACAACTGTTCATGGGCTGAAAAGGCTTTTGGAGCAATAAAACAGTAAAAACTGCTATAACTCAAAAATGCAATAAGATAGGTTCAAACTTTAAAAGACATGTTGTGCAGATGTACAAGCCCCTCTTGCACAGAAAGTATGGGTTAGATATATCTTGTAGTTTCTTCAGAACACACAAATTATCTGAAAATGCTTTTGAAGCAATAGACACAAAAACAGCTGTAAATCCAAAACCTAATATGATAGACTCAAACTTTGAACTATATATTGTGTAGATTTACAGGTCCTACTTGCCCAGCAAAAAGGGTTTGAATAGCTCTTGGTTTTTTTTCGAAACTCACAAACAACTGTTCATGGGCTGAAAAGGCTTTTGGAGCAATAAAACAGTAAAAACTGCTATAACTCAAAAACGCAATAAGATAGGTTCAAACTTTAAAAGACATGTTGTGCAGATGTACAAGCCCCTCTTGCACAGAAAGTATGGGTTAGATATATCTTGTAGTTTCTTCAGAACACACAAATTATCTGAAAATGCTTTTGAAGCAATAGACACAAAAACAGCTATAAATCCAAAACCTAATATGATAGACTCAAACTTTAAACTATATATTGTGTAGATTTACAGGTCCTACTTGCCCAGCAAAAAGGGTTTGAATAGCTCTTGTTTTTTTTTCAGAACTC
The DNA here is from genome assembly GCF_026437365.1 of Eucyclogobius newberryi. NCBI lineage: Eukaryota > Metazoa > Chordata > Actinopteri > Gobiiformes > Gobiidae > Eucyclogobius > Eucyclogobius newberryi. The sequence continues at coordinate 1,954 of NW_027315980.1, forward strand.
ACAAACAACTGTTCATGGGCTGAAAAGGCTTTTGGAGCAATAAAACAGTAAAAACTGCTATAACTCAAAAATTTAATAAGATAGGTTCAAACTTTAAAAGACATGTTATGCAGATGTACAAGCCCCTCTTGCACAGAAAGTATGGGTTAGATATCTCTTGTAGTTTCTTCAGAACACACAAATTATCTGAAAATGCGTTTGAAGCAATAGACACAAAAACAGCTATAAATCCAAAACCTAATATGATAGACTCAAACTTTAAACTATATATTGTGTAGATTTACAGGTCCTACTTGCCCAGCAAAAAGGGTTTGAATAGCTCTTGCACTTTTTTCGAAACTCACAAACAACTGTTCATGGGCTGAAAAGGCTTTTGGAGCAATAAAACAGTAAAAACTGCTATAACTCAAAAATGCAATAAGATAGGTTCAAACTTTAAAAGACATGTTGTGCAGATGTACAAGCCCCTCTTGCACAGAAAGTATGGGTTAGATATCTCTTGTAGTTTCTTCAGAACACACAAATTATCTGAAAATGCTTTTGAAGCAATAGACACAAAAACAGCTATAAATCCAAAATCTAATATGATAGACTCAAACTTTAAACTATATATTGTGTAGATTTACACGTCCTACTTGCCCAGCAAAAAGGGTTTGAATAGCTCTTGTTTTTTTTTCAGAACTCACAAACAACTGTTCATGGGCTGAAAAGGCTTTTGGAGCAATAAAACAGTAAAAACTGCTATAACTCAAAAATGCAATAAGATAGGTTCAAACTTTAAAAGACATGTTGTGCAGATGTACAAGCCCCTCTTGCACAGAAAGTATGGGTTAGATATCTCTTGTAGTTTCTTCAGAACACACAAATTATCTGAAAATGCTTTTGAAGCAATAGACACAAAAACAGCTGTAAATCCAAAACCTAATATGATAGACTCAAACTTTGAACTATATATTGTGTAGATTTACAGGTCCTACTTGCCCAGCAAAAAGGGTTTGAATAGCTCTTGGTTTTTTTTCGAAACTCACAAACAACTGTTCATGGGCTGAAAAGGCTTTTGGAGCAATAAAACAGTAAAAACTGCTATAACTCAAAAACGCAATAAGATAGGTTCAAACTTTAAAAGACATGTTGTGCAGATGTACAAGCCCCTCTTGCACAGAAAGTATGGGTTAGATATCTCTTGTAGTTTCTTCAGAACACACAAATTATCTGAAAATGCTTTTGAAGCAATTGACACAAAAACAGCTATAAATCCAAAACCTAATATGATAGACTCAAACTTTAAACTATATATTGTGTAGATTTACAGGTCCTACTTGCCCAGCAAAAAGGGTTTGAATAGCTCTTGCACTTTTTTCGAAACTCACAAACAACTGTTCATGGGCTGAAAAGGCTTTTGGAGCAATAAAACAGTAAAAACTGCTATAACTCAAAAATGCAATAAGATAGGTTCAAACTTTAAAAGACATGTTGTGCAGATGTACAAGCCCCTCTTGCACAGAAAGTATGGGTTAGATATCTCTTGTAGTTTCTTCAGAACACACAAATTATCTGAAAATGCTTTTGAAGCAATAGACACAAAAACAGCTATAAATCCAAAACCTAATGTGATAGACTCAAACTTTGAACTATATATTGTGTAGATTTACAGGTCCTACTTGCCCAGCAAAAAGGGTTTGAATAGCTCTTGCACTTTTTTCGAAACTCACAAACAACTGTTCATGGGCTGAAAAGGCTTTTGGAGCAATAAAACAGTAAAAACTGCTATAACTCAAAAATGCAATAAGATAGGTTCAAACTTTAAAAGACATGTTGTGCAGATGTACAAGCCCCTCTTGCACAGAAAGTATGGGTTAGATATCTCTTGTAGTTTCTTCAGAACACACAAATTATCTGAAAATGCTTTTGAAGCAATAGACACAAAAACAGCTATAAATCCAAAACCTAATATGATAGACTCAAACTTTAAACTATATATTGTGTAGATTTACAGGTCCTACTTGCCCAGCAAAAAGGGTTTGAATAGCTCTTGTTTTTTTTTCAGAACTCACAAACAACTGTTCATGGGCTGAAAAGGCTTTTGGAGCAATAAAACAGTAAAAACTGCTATAACTCAAAAATGCAATAAGATAGGTTCAAACTTTAAAAGACATGTTGTGCAGATGTACAAGCCCCTCTTGCACAGAAAGTATGGGTTAGATATCTCTTGTAGTTTCTTCAGAACACACAAATTATCTGAAAATGCTTTTGAAGCAATAGACACAAAAACAGCTATAAATCCAAAACCTAATATGATAGACTCAAACTTTAAACTATATATTGTGTAGATTTACAGGTCCTACTTGCCCAGCAAAAAGGGTTTGAATAGCTCTTGCACTTTTTTCGAAACTCACAAACAACTGTTCATGGGCTGAAAAGGCTTTTGGAGCAATAAAACAGTAAAAACTGCTATAACTCAAAAATGCAATAAGATAGGTTCAAACTTTAAAAGACATGTTGTGCAGATGTACAAGCCCCTCTTGCACAGAAAGTATGGGTTAGATATCTCTTGTAGTTTCTTCAGAACACACAAATTATCTGAAAATGCTTTTGAAGCAATAGACACAAAAACAGCTATAAATCCAAAATCTAATATGATAGACTCAAACTTTAAACTATATATTGTGTAGATTTACACGTCCTACTTGCCCAGCAAAAAGGGTTTGAATAGCTCTTGTTTTTTTTTCAGAACTCACAAACAACTGTTCATGGGCTGAAAAGGCTTTTGGAGCAATAAAACAGTAAAAACTGCTATAACTCAAAAATGCAATAAGATAGGTTCAAACTTTAAAAGACATGTTGTGCAGATGTACAAGCCCCTCTTGCACAGAAAGTATGGGTTAGATATATCTTGTAGTTTCTTCAGAACACACAAATTATCTGAAAATGCTTTTGAAGCAATAGACACAAAAACAGCTGTAAATCCAAAACCTAATATGATAGACTCAAACTTTGAACTATATATTGTGTAGATTTACAGGTCCTACTTGCCCAGCAAAAAGGGTTTGAATAGCTCTTGGTTTTTTTTCGAAACTCACAAACAACTGTTCATGGGCTGAAAAGGCTTTTGGAGCAATAAAACAGTAAAAACTGCTATAACTCAAAAACGCAATAAGATAGGTTCAAACTTTAAAAGACATGTTGTGCAGATGTACAAGCCCCTCTTGCACAGAAAGTATGGGTTAGATATCTCTTGTAGTTTCTTCAGAACACACAAATTATCTGAAAATGCTTTTGAAGCAATTTACACAAAAACAGCTATAAATCCAAAACCTAATATGATAGACTCAAACTTTAAACTATATATTGTGTAGATTTACAGGTCCTACTTGCCCAGCAAAAAGGGTTTGAATAGCTCTTGCACTTTTTTCGAAACTCACAAACAACTGTTCATGGGCTGAAAAGGCTTTTGGAGCAATAAAACAGTAAAAACTGCTATAACTCAAAAATGCAATAAGATAGGTTCAAACTTTAAAAGACATGTTGTGCAGATGTACAAGCCCCTCTTGCACAGAAAGTATGGGTTAGATATCTCTTGTAGTTTCTTCAGAACACACAAATTATCTGAAAATGCTTTTGAAGCAATAGACACAAAAACAGCTATAAATCCAAAACCTAATATGATAGACTCAAACTTTAAACTATATATTGTGTAGATTTACAGGTCCTACTTGCCCAGCAAAAAGGGTTTGAATAGCTCTTGTTTTTTTTTTCAGAACTCACAAACAACTGTTCATGGGCTGAAAAGGCTTTTGGAGCAATAAAACAGTAAAAAACTGCTATAACTCAAAAATGCAATAAGATAGGTTCAAACTTTAAAAGACATGATGTGCAGATGTACAAGCCCCTCTTGCACAGAAAGTATGGGTTAGATATCTCTTTTAGTTTCTTCAGAACACACAAATTATCTGAAAATGCTTTTGAAGCAATAGACACAAAAACAGCTATAAATCCAAAACCTAATATGATAGACACAAACTTTAAACTATATATTGTGTAGATTTACAGGTCCTACTTTCCCAGCAAAAAGGGTTTGAATAGCTCTTGGTTTTTTTTCAGAACTCACAAACAACTGTTCATGGGCTGAAAAGGCTTTTGGAGCAATAAAACAGTAAAAACTGCTATAACTCAAAAATGCAATAAGATAGGTTCAAACTTTAAAAGACATGTTGTGCAGATGTACAGGCCCCTCTTGCACAGAAAGTATGGGTTAGATATCTCTTGTAGTTTCTTCAGAACACACAAATTATCTGAAAATGCTTTTGAAGCAATAGACACAAAAACAGCTATAAATCCAAAACCTAATATGATAGACTCAAACTTTAAACTATATATTGTGTAGATTTACAGGTCCTACTTGCCCAGCAAAAAGGGTTCGAATAGCTCTTGCACTTTTTTCGAAACTCACAAACAACTGTTCATGGGCTGAAAAGGCTTTTGGAGCAATAAAACAGTAAAAACTGCTAAAACTCAAAAACGCAATAAGATAGGTTCAAACTTTAAAAGACATGTTGTGCAGATGTACAAGCCCCTCTTGCACAGAAAGTATGGGTTAGATATCTCTTGTAGTTTCTTCAGAACACACAAATTATCTGAAAATGCTTTTGAAGCAATAGACACAAAAACAGCTATAAATCCAAAACCTAATATGATAGACTAAAACTTTAAACTATATATTGTGTAGATTTACAGGTCCTACTTGCCCAGCAAAAAGGGTTTGAATAGCTCTTGCACTTTTTTCGAAACTCACAAACAACTGTTCATGGGCTGAAAAGGCTTTTGGAGCAATGAAACAGTAAAAACTGCTATAACTCAAAAATGTAATAAGATAGGTTCAAACTTTAAAAGACATGTTGTGCAGATGTACAAGCCCCTCTTGCACAGAAAGTATGGGTTAGATATATCTTGTAGTTTCTTCAGAACACACAAATTATCTGAAAATGCTTTTGAAGCAATAGACACAAAAACAGCTGTAAATCCAAAACCTAATATGATAGACTCAAACTTTGAACTATATATTGTGTAGATTTACAGGTCCTACTTGCCCAGCAAAAAGGGCTTGAATAGCTCTTGGTTTTTTTTCGAAACTCACAAACAACTGTTCATGGGCTGAAAAGGCTTTTGGAGCAATAAAACAGTAAAAACTGCTATAACTCAAAAACGCAATAAGATAGGTTCAAACTTTAAAAGACATGTTGTGCAGATGTACAAGCCCCTCTTGCACAGAAAGTATGGGTTAGATATCTCTTGTAGTTTCTTCAGAACACACAAATTATCTGAAAATGCTTTTTAAGCAATAGACACAAAAACAGCTATAAATCCAAAACCTAATATGATAGACTCAAACTTTAAACTATATATTGTGTAGATTTACAGGTCCTACTTGCCCAGCAAAAAGGGTTTGAATAGCTCTTGTTTTTTTTTCAGAACTCACAAACAACTGTTCATGGGCTGAAAAGGCTTTTGGAGCAATAAAACAGTAAAAACTGCTATAACTCAAAAATTTAATAAGATAGGTTCAAACTTTAAAAGACATGTTATGCAGATGTACAAGCCCCTCTTGCACAGAAAGTATGGGTTAGATATCTCTTGTAGTTTCTTCAGAACACACAAATTATCTGAAAATGCTTTTGAAGCAATAGACACAAAAACAGCTATAAATCCAAAATCTAATATGATAGACTCAAACTTTAAACTATATATTGTGTAGATTTACACGTCCTACTTGCCCAGCAAAAAGGGTTTGAATAGCTCTTGTTTTTTTTTCAGAACTCACAAACAACTGTTCATGGGCTGAAAAGGCTTTTGGAGCAATAAAACAGTAAAAACTGCTATAACTCAAAAATGCAATAAGATAGGTTCAAACTTTAAAAGACATGTTGTGCAGATGTACAAGCCCCTCTTGCACAGAAAGTATGGGTTAGATATCTCTTGTAGTTTCTTCAGAACACACAAATTATCTGAAAATGCTTTTGAAGCAATAGACACAAAAACAGCTATAAATCCAAAACCTAATATGATAGACTCAAACTTTAAACTATATATTGTGTAGATTTACAGGTCCTACTTGCCCAGCAAAAAGGGTTTGAATAGCTCTTGCACTTTTTTCGAAACTCACAAACAACTGTTCATGGGCTGAAAAGGCTTTTGGAGCAATAAAACAGTAAAAACTGCTATAACTCAAAAATGCAATAAGATAGGTTCAAACTTTAAAAGACATGTTGTGCAGATGTACAAGCCCCTCTTGCACAGAAAGTATGGGTTAGATATATCTTGTAGTTTCTTCAGAACACACAAATTATCTGAAAATGCTTTTGAAGCAATAGACACAAAAACAGCTGTAAATCCAAAACCTAATATGATAGACTCAAACTTTGAACTATATATTGTGTAGATTTACAGGTCCTACTTGCCCAGCAAAAAGGGTTTGAATAGCTCTTGGTTTTTTTTCGAAACTCACAAACAACTGTTCATGGGCTGAAAAGGCTTTTGGAGCAATAAAACAGTAAAAACTGCTATAACTCAAAAACGCAATAAGATAGGTTCAAACTTTAAAAGACATGTTGTGCAGATGTACAAGCCCCTCTTGCACAGAAAGTATGGGTTAGATATATCTTGTAGTTTCTTCAGAACACACAAATTATCTGAAAATGCTTTTGAAGCAATAGACACAAAAACAGCTATAAATCCAAAACCTAATATGATAGACTCAAACTTTAAACTATATATTGTGTAGATTTACAGGTCCTACTTGCCCAGCAAAAAGGGTTTGAATAGCTCTTGTTTTTTTTTCAGAACTCACAAACAACTGTTCATGGGCTGAAAAGGCTTTTGGAGCAATAAAACAGTAAAAACTGCTATAACTCAAAAATTTAATAAGATAGGTTCAAACTTTAAAAGACATGTTATGCAGATGTACAAGCCCCTCTTGCACAGAAAGTATGGGTTAGATATCTCTTGTAGTTTCTTCAGAACACACAAATTATCTGAAAATGCGTTTGAAGCAATAGACACAAAAACAGCTATAAATCCAAAACCTAATATGATAGACACAAACTTTAAACTATATATTGTGTAGATTTACAGGTCCTACTTGCCCAGCAAAAAGGGTTTGAATAGCTCTTGCACTTTTTTCGAAACTCACAAACAACTGTTCATGGGCTGAAAAGGCTTTTGGAGCAATAAAACAGTAAAAACTGCTATAACTCAAAAATGCAATAAGATAGGTTCAAACTTTAAAAGACATGTTGTGCAGATGTAAAAGCCCCTCTTGCACAGAAAGTATGGGTTAGATATCTCTTGTAGTTTCTTCAGAACACACAAATTATCTGAAAATGCTTTTGAAGCAATAGACACAAAAACAGCTATAAATCCAAAACCTAATATGATAGACTCAAACTTTAAACTATATATTGTGTAGATTTACAGGTCCTACTTGCCCAGCAAAAAGGGTTTGAATAGCTCTTGCACTTTTTTCGAAACTCACAAACAACTGTTCATGGGCTGAAAAGGCTTTTGGAGCAATAAAACAGTAAAAACTGCTATAACTCAAAAATGCAATAAGATAGGTTCAAACTTTAAAAGACATGTTGTGCAGATGTACAAGCCCCTCTTGCACAGAAAGTATGGGTTAGATATCTCTTGTAGTTTCTTCAGAACACACAAATTATCTGAAAATGCTTTTGAAGCAATAGACACAAAAACAGCTATAAATCCAAAATCTAATATGATAGACTCAAACTTTAAACTATATATTGTGTAGATTTACACGTCCTACTTGCCCAGCAAAAAGGGTTTGAATAGCTCTTGTTTTTTTTTCAGAACTCACAAACAACTGTTCATGGGCTGAAAAGGCTTTTGGAGCAATAAAACAGTAAAAACTGCTATAACTCAAAAATGCAATAAGATAGGTTCAAACTTTAAAAGACATGTTGTGCAGATGTACAAGCCCCTCTTGCACAGAAAGTATGGGTTAGATATCTCTTGTAGTTTCTTCAGAACACACAAATTATCTGAAAATGCTTTTGAAGCAATAGACACAAAAACAGCTGTAAATCCAAAACCTAATATGATAGACTCAAACTTTGAACTATATATTGTGTAGATTTACAGGTCCTACTTGCCCAGCAAAAAGGGTTTGAATAGCTCTTGGTTTTTTTTCGAAACTCACAAACAACTGTTCATGGGCTGAAAAGGCTTTTGGAGCAATAAAACAGTAAAAACTGCTATAACTCAAAAACGCAATAAGATAGGTTCAAACTTTAAAAGACATGTTGTGCAGATGTACAAGCCCCTCTTGCACAGAAAGTATGGGTTAGATATATCTTGTAGTTTCTTCAGAACACACAAATTATCTGAAAATGCTTTTGAAGCAATAGACACAAAAACAGCTATAAATCCAAAACCTAATATGATAGACTCAAACTTTAAACTATATATTGTGTAGATTTACAGGTCCTACTTGCCCAGCAAAAAGGGTTTGAATAGCTCTTGTTTTTTTTTCAGAACTCACAAACAACTGTTCATGGGCTGAAAAGGCTTTTGGAGCAATAAAACAGTAAAAACTGCTATAACTCAAAAATTTAATAAGATAGGTTCAAACTTTAAAAGACATGTTATGCAGATGTACAAGCCCCTCTTGCACAGAAAGTATGGGTTAGATATCTCTTGTAGTTTCTTCAGAACACACAAATTATCTGAAAATGCGTTTGAAGCAATAGACACAAAAACAGCTATAAATCCAAAACCTAATATGATAGACACAAACTTTAAACTATATATTGTGTAGATTTACAGGTCCTACTTGCCCAGCAAAAAGGGTTTGAATAGCTCTTGCACTTTTTTCGAAACTCACAAACAACTGTTCATGGGCTGAAAAGGCTTTTGGAGCAATAAAACAGTAAAAACTGCTATAACTCAAAAATGCAATAAGATAGGTTCAAACTTTAAAAGACATGTTGTGCAGATGTAAAAGCCCCTCTTGCACAGAAAGTATGGGTTAGATATCTCTTGTAGTTTCTTCAGAACACACAAATTATCTGAAAATGCTTTTGAAGCAATAGACACAAAAACAGCTATAAATCCAAAACCTAATATGATAGACTCAAACTTTAAACTATATATTGTGTAGATTTACAGGTCCTACTTGCCCAGCAAAAAGGGTTTGAATAGCTCTTGCACTTTTTTCGAAACTCACAAACAACTGTTCATGGGCTGAAAAGGCTTTTGGAGCAATAAAACAGTAAAAACTGCTATAACTCAAAAATGCAATAAGATAGGTTCAAACTTTAAAAGACATGTTGTGCAGATGTACAAGCCCCTCTTGCACAGAAAGTATGGGTTAGATATCTCTTGTAGTTTCTTCAGAACACACAAATTATCTGAAAATGCTTTTGAAGCAATAGACACAAAAACAGCTATAAATCCAAAATCTAATATGATAGACTCAAACTTTAAACTATATATTGTGTAGATTTACACGTCCTACTTGCCCAGCAAAAAGGGTTTGAATAGCTCTTGTTTTTTTTTCAGAACTCACAAACAACTGTTCATGGGCTGAAAAGGCTTTTGGAGCAATAAAACAGTAAAAACTGCTATAACTCAAAAATGCAATAAGATAGGTTCAAACTTTAAAAGACATGTTGTGCAGATGTACAAGCCCCTCTTGCACAGAAAGTATGGGTTAGATATCTCTTGTAGTTTCTTCAGAACACACAAATTATCTGAAAATGCTTTTGAAGCAATAGACACAAAAACAGCTGTAAATCCAAAACCTAATATGATAGACTCAAACTTTGAACTATATATTGTGTAGATTTACAGGTCCTACTTGCCCAGCAAAAAGGGTTTGAATAGCTCTTGGTTTTTTTTCGAAACTCACAAACAACTGTTCATGGGCTGAAAAGGCTTTTGGAGCAATAAAACAGTAAAAACTGCTATAACTCAAAAACGCAATAAGATAGGTTCAAACTTTAAAAGACATGTTGTGCAGATGTACAAGCCCCTCTTGCACAGAAAGTATGGGTTAGATATCTCTTGTAGTTTCTTCAGAACACACAAATTATCTGAAAATGCTTTTGAAGCAATTGACACAAAAACAGCTATAAATCCAAAACCTAATATGATAGACTCAAACTTTAAACTATATATTGTGTAGATTTACAGGTCCTACTTGCCCAGCAAAAAGGGTTTGAATAGCTCTTGCACTTTTTTCGAAACTCACAAACAACTGTTCATGGGCTGAAAAGGCTTTTGGAGCAATAAAACAGTAAAAACTGCTATAACTCAAAAATGCAATAAGATAGGTTCAAACTTTAAAAGACATGTTGTGCAGATGTACAAGCCCCTCTTGCACAGAAAGTATGGGTTAGATATCTCTTGTAGTTTCTTCAGAACACACAAATTATCTGAAAATGCTTTTGAAGCAATAGACACAAAAACAGCTATAAATCCAAAACCTAATGTGATAGACTCAAACTTTGAACTATATATTGTGTAGATTTACAGGTCCTACTTGCCCAGCAAAAAGGGTTTGAATAGCTCTTGCACTTTTTTCGAAACTCACAAACAACTGTTCATGGGCTGAAAAGGCTTTTGGAGCAATAAAACAGTAAAAACTGCTATAACTCAAAAATGCAATAAGATAGGTTCAAACTTTAAAAGACATGTTGTGCAGATGTACAAGCCCCTCTTGCACAGAAAGTATGGGTTAGATATCTCTTGTAGTTTCTTCAGAACACACAAATTATCTGAAAATGCTTTTGAAGCAATAGACACAAAAACAGCTATAAATCCAAAACCTAATATGATAGACTCAAACTTTAAACTATATATTGTGTAGATTTACAGGTCCTACTTGCCCAGCAAAAAGGGTTTGAATAGCTCTTGTTTTTTTTTCAGAACTCACAAACAACTGTTCATGGGCTGAAAAGGCTTTTGGAGCAATAAAACAGTAAAAACTGCTATAACTCAAAAATGCAATAAGATAGGTTCAAACTTTAAAAGACATGTTGTGCAGATGTACAAGCCCCTCTTGCACAGAAAGTATGGGTTAGATATCTCTTGTAGTTTCTTCAGAACACACAAATTATCTGAAAATGCTTTTGAAGCAATAGACACAAAAACAGCTATAAATCCAAAACCTAATATGATAGACTCAAACTTTAAACTATATATTGTGTAGATTTACAGGTCCTACTTGCCCAGCAAAAAGGGTTTGAATAGCTCTTGCACTTTTTTCGAAACTCACAAACAACTGTTCATGGGCTGAAAAGGCTTTTGGAGCAATAAAACAGTAAAAAACTGCTATAACTCAAAAATGCAAAAAGATAGGTTCAAACTTTAAAAGACATGATGTGCAGATGTACAAGCCCCTCTTGCACAGAAAGTATGGGTTAGATATCTCTTGTAGTTTCTTCAGAACACACAAATTATCTGAAAATGCTTTTGAAGCAATAGACACAAAAACAGCTATAAATCCAAAACCTAATATGATAGACTCAAACTTTAAACTATATATTGTGTAGATTTACAGGTCCTACTTGCCCAGCAAAAAGGGTTTGAATAGCTCTTGCACTTTTTTCGAAACTCACAAACAACTGTTCATGGGCTGAAAAGGCTTTTGGAGCAATAAAACAGTAAAAACTGCTATAACTCAAAAATGCAATAAGATAGGTTCAAACTTTAAAAGACATGTTGTGCAGATGTACAAGCCCCTCTTGCACAGAAAGTATGGGTTAGATATCTCTTGTAGTTTCTTCAGAACACACAAATTATCTGAAAATGCTTTTGAAGCAATAGACACAAAAACAGCTATAAATCCAAAATCTAATATGATAGACTCAAACTTTAAACTATATATTGTGTAGATTTACACGTCCTACTTGCCCAGCAAAAAGGGTTTGAATAGCTCTTGTTTTTTTTTCAGAACTCACAAACAACTGTTCATGGGCTGAAAAGGCTTTTGGAGCAATAAAACAGTAAAAACTGCTATAACTCAAAAATGCAATAAGATAGGTTCAAACTTTAAAAGACATGTTGTGCAGATGTACAAGCCCCTCTTGCACAGAAAGTATGGGTTAGATATATCTTGTAGTTTCTTCAGAACACACAAATTATCTGAAAATGCTTTTGAAGCAATAGACACAAAAACAGCTGTAAATCCAAAACCTAATATGATAGACTCAAACTTTGAACTATATATTGTGTAGATTTACAGGTCCTACTTGCCCAGCAAAAAGGGTTTGAATAGCTCTTGGTTTTTTTTCGAAACTCACAAACAACTGTTCATGGGCTGAAAAGGCTTTTGGAGCAATAAAACAGTAAAAACTGCTATAACTCAAAAACGCAATAAGATAGGTTCAAACTTTAAAAGACATGTTGTGCAGATGTACAAGCCCCTCTTGCACAGAAAGTATGGGTTAGATATCTCTTGTAGTTTCTTCAGAACACACAAATTATCTGAAAATGCTTTTGAAGCAATTTACACAAAAACAGCTATAAATCCAAAACCTAATATGATAGACTCAAACTTTAAACTATATATTGTGTAGATTTACAGGTCCTACTTGCCCAGCAAAAAGGGTTTGAATAGCTCTTGCACTTTTTTCGAAACTCACAAACAACTGTTCATGGGCTGAAAAGGCTTTTGGAGCAATAAAACAGTAAAAACTGCTATAACTCAAAAATGCAATAAGATAGGTTCAAACTTTAATAGACATGTTGTGCAGATGTACAAGCCCCTCTTGCACAGAAAGTATGGGTTAGATATCTCTTGTAGTTTCTTCAGAACACACAAATTATCTGAAAATGCTTTTGAAGCAATAGACACAAAAACAGCTATAAATCCAAAACCTAATATGATAGACTCAAACTTTAAACTATATATTGTGTAGATTTACAGGTCCTACTTGCCCAGCAAAAAGGGTTTGAATAGCTCTTGCACTTTTTTCGAAACTCACAAACAACTGTTCATGGGCTGAAAAGGCTTTTGGAGCAATAAAACAGTAAAAACTGCTATAACTCAAAAATGCAATAAGATAGGTTCAAACTTTAAAAGACATGTTGTGCAGATGTACAAGCCCCTCTTGCACAGAAAGTATGGGTTAGATATCTCTTGTAGTTTCTTCAGAACACACAAATTATCTGAAAATGCTTTTGAAGCAATAGACACAAAAACAGCTATAAATCCAAAATCTAATATGATAGACTCAAACTTTAAACTATATATTGTGTAGATTTACACGTCCTACTTGCCCAGCAAAAAGGGTTTGAATAGCTCTTGTTTTTTTTTCAGAACTCACAAACAACTGTTCATTGGCTGAAAAGGCTTTTGGAGCAATAAAACAGTAAAAACTGCTATAACTCAAAAATGCAATAAGATAGGTTCAATCTTTAAAAGACATGTTGTGCAGATGTACAAGCCCCTCTTGCACAGAAAGTATGGGTTAGATATCTCTTGTAGTTTCTTCAGAACACACAAATTATCTGAAAATGCTTTTGAAGCAATAGACACAAAAACAGCTGTAAATCCAAAACCTAATATGATAGACTCAAACTTTGAACTATATATTGTGTAGATTTACAGGTCCTACTTGCCCAGCAAAAAGGGTTTGAATAGCTCTTGGTTTTTTTTCGAAACTCACAAACAACTGTTCATGGGCTGAAAAGGCTTTTGGAGCAATAAAACAGTAAAAACTGCTATAACTCAAAAACGCAATAAGATAGGTTCAAACTTTAAAAGACATGTTGTGCAGATGTACAAGCCCCTCTTGCACAGAAAGTATGGGTTAGATATCTCTTGTAGTTTCTTCAGAACACACAAATTATCTGAAAATGCTTTTGAAGCAATTGACACAAAAACAGCTATAAATCCAAAACCTAATATGATAGACTCAAACTTTAAACTATATATTGTGTAGATTTACAGGTCCTACTTGCCCAGCAAAAAGGGTTTGAATAGCTCTTGCACTTTTTTCGAAACTCACAAACAACTGTTCATGGGCTGAAAAGGCTTTTGGAGCAATAAAACAGTAAAAACTGCTATAACTCAAAAATGCAATAAGATAGGTTCAAACTTTAAAAGACATGTTGTGCAGATGTACAAGCCCCTCTTGCACAGAAAGTATGGGTTAGATATCTCTTGTAGTTTCTTCAGAACACACAAATTATCTGAAAATGCTTTTGAAGCAATAGACACAAAAACAGCTATAAATCCAAAACCTAATATGATAGACTCAAACTTTAAACTATATATTGTGTAGATTTACAGGTCCTACTTGCCCAGCAAAAAGGGTTTGAATAGCTCTTGCACTTTTTTCGAAACTCACAAACAACTGTTCATGGGCTGAAAAGGCTTTTGGAGCAATAAAACAGTAAAAACTGCTATAACTCAAAAATGCAATAAGATAGGTTCAAACTTTAAAAGACATGTTGTGCAGATGTACAAGCCCCTCTTGCACAGAAAGTATGGGTTAGATATATCTTGTAGTTTCTTCAGAACACACAAATTATCTGAAAATGCTTTTGAAGCAATAGACACAAAAACAGCTGTAAATCCAAAACCTAATATGATAGACTCAAACTTTGAACTATATATTGTGTAGATTTACAGGTCCTACTTGCCCAGCAAAAAGGGTTTGAATAGCTCTTGGTTTTTTTTCGAAACTCACAAACAACTGTTCATGGGCTGAAAAGGCTTTTGGAGCAATAAAACAGTAAAAACTGCTATAACTCAAAAACGCAATAAGATAGGTTCAAACTTTAAAAGACATGTTGTGCAGATGTACAAGCCCCTCTTGCACAGAAAGTATGGGTTAGATATCTCTTGTAGTTTCTTCAGAACACACAAATTATCTGAAAATGCTTTTTAAGCAATAGACACAAAAACAGCTATAAATCCAAAACCTAATATGATAGACTCAAACTTTAAACTATATATTGTGTAGATTTACAGGTCCTACTTGCCCAGCAAAAAGGGTTTGAATAGCTCTTGTTTTTTTTTCAGAACTCACAAACAACTGTTCATGGGCTGAAAAGGCTTTTGGAGCAATAAAACAGTAAAAACTGCTATAACTCAAAAATTTAATAAGATAGGTTCAAACTTTAAAAGACATGTTATGCAGATGTACAAGCCCCTCTTGCACAGAAAGTATGGGTTAGATATCTCTTGTAGTTTCTTCAGAACACACAAATTATCTGAAAATGCGTTTGAAGCAATAGACACAAAAACAGCTATAAATCCAAAACCTAATATGATAGACACAAACTTTAAACTATATATTGTGTAGATTTACAGGTCCTACTTTGCCCAGCAAAAAGGGTTTGAATAGCTCTTGCACTTTTTTCGAAACTCACAAACAACTGTTCATGGGCTGAAAAGGCTTTTGGAGCAATAAAACAGTAAAAACTGCTATAACTCAAAAATGCAATAAGATAGGTTCAAACTTTAAAAGACATGTTGTGCAGATGTACAAGCCCCTCTTGCACAGAAAGTATGGGTTAGATATCTCTTGTAGTTTCTTCAGAACACACAAATTATCTGAAAATGCTTTTGAAGCAATAGACACAAAAACAGCTATAAATCCAAAACCTAATATGATAGACTCAAACTTTAAACTATATATTGTGTAGATTTACAGGTCCTACTTGCCCAGCAAAAAGGGTTTGAATAGCTCTTGTTTTTTTTTCAGAACTCACAAACAACTGTTCATTGGCTGAAAAGGCTTTTGGAGCAATAAAACAGTAAAAACTGCTATAACTCAAAAATGCAATAAGATAGGTTCAATCTTTAAAAGACATGTTGTGCAGATGTACAAGCCCCTCTTGCACAGAAAGTATGGGTTAGATATCTCTTGTAGTTTCTTCAGAACACACAAATTATCTGAAAATGCTTTTGAAGCAATAGACACAAAAACAGCTGTAAATCCAAAACCTAATATGATAGACTCAAACTTTGAACTATATATTGTGTAGATTTACAGGTCCTACTTGCCCAGCAAAAAGGGTTTGAATAGCTCTTGGTTTTTTTTCGAAACTCACAAACAACTGTTCATGGGCTGAAAAGGCTTTTGGAGCAATAAAACAGTAAAAACTGCTATAACTCAAAAACGCAATAAGATAGGTTCAAACTTTAAAAGACATGTTGTGCAGATGTACAAGCCCCTCTTGCACAGAAAGTATGGGTTAGATATCTCTTGTAGTTTCTTCAGAACACACAAATTATCTGAAAATGCTTTTGAAGCAATTGACACAAAAACAGCTATAAATCCAAAACCTAATATGATAGACTCAAACTTTAAACTATATATTGTGTAGATTTACAGGTCCTACTTGCCCAGCAAAAAGGGTTTGAATAGCTCTTGCACTTTTTTCGAAACTCACAAACAACTGTTCATGGGCTGAAAAGGCTTTTGGAGCAATAAAACAGTAAAAACTGCTATAACTCAAAAATGCAATAAGATAGGTTCAAACTTTAAAAGACATGTTGTGCAGATGTACAAGCCCCTCTTGCACAGAAAGTATGGGTTAGATATCTCTTGTAGTTTCTTCAGAACACACAAATTATCTGAAAATGCTTTTGAAGCAATAGACACAAAAACAGCTATAAATCCAAAACCTAATATGATAGACTCAAACTTTAAACTATATATTGTGTAGATTTACAGGTCCTACTTGCCCAGCAAAAAGGGTTTGAATAGCTCTTGCACTTTTTTCGAAACTCACAAACAACTGTTCATGGGCTGAAAAGGCTTTTGGAGCAATAAAACAGTAAAAACTGCTATAACTCAAAAATGCAATAAGATAGGTTCAAACTTTAAAAGACATGTTGTGCAGATGTACAAGCCCCTCTTGCACAGAAAGTATGGGTTAGATATATCTTGTAGTTTCTTCAGAACACACAAATTATCTGAAAATGCTTTTGAAGCAATAGACACAAAAACAGCTGTAAATCCAAAACCTAATATGATAGACTCAAACTTTGAACTATATATTGTGTAGATTTACAGGTCCTACTTGCCCAGCAAAAAGGGTTTGAATAGCTCTTGGTTTTTTTTCGAAACTCACAAACAACTGTTCATGGGCTGAAAAGGCTTTTGGAGCAATAAAACAGTAAAAACTGCTATAACTCAAAAACGCAATAAGATAGGTTCAAACTTTAAAAGACATGTTGTGCAGATGTACAAGCCCCTCTTGCACAGAAAGTATGGGTTAGATATCTCTTGTAGTTTCTTCAGAACACACAAATTATCTGAAAATGCTTTTTAAGCAATAGACACAAAAACAGCTATAAATCCAAAACCTAATATGATAGACTCAAACTTTAAACTATATATTGTGTAGATTTACAGGTCCTACTTGCCCAGCAAAAAGGGTTTGAATAGCTCTTGTTTTTTTTTCAGAACTCACAAACAACTGTTCATGGGCTGAAAAGGCTTTTGGAGCAATAAAACAGTAAAAACTGCTATAACTCAAAAATTTAATAAGATAGGTTCAAACTTTAAAAGACATGTTATGCAGATGTACAAGCCCCTCTTGCACAGAAAGTATGGGTTAGATATCTCTTGTAGTTTCTTCAGAACACACAAATTATCTGAAAATGCGTTTGAAGCAATAGACACAAAAACAGCTATAAATCCAAAACCTAATATGATAGACACAAACTTTAAACTATATATTGTGTAGATTTACAGGTCCTACTTTGCCCAGCAAAAAGGGTTTGAATAGCTCTTGCACTTTTTTCGAAACTCACAAACAACTGTTCATGGGCTGAAAAGGCTTTTGGAGCAATAAAACAGTAAAAACTGCTATAACTCAAAAATGCAATAAGATAGGTTCAAACTTTAAAAGACATGTTGTGCAGATGTACAAGCCCCTCTTGCACAGAAAGTATGGGTTAGATATCTCTTGTAGTTTCTTCAGAACACACAAATTATCTGAAAATGCTTTTGAAGCAATAGACACAAAAACAGCTATAAATCCAAAATCTAATATGATAGACTCAAACTTTAAACTATATATTGTGTAGATTTACAGGTCCTACTTGCCCAGCAAAAAGGGTTTGAATAGCTCTTGCACTTTTTTCGAAACTCACAAACAACTGTTCATGGGCTGAAAAGGCTTTTGGAGCAATAAAACAGTAAAAACTGCTATAACTCAAAAATGCAATAAGATAGGTTCAAACTTTAAAAGACATGTTGTGCAGATGTACAAGCCCCTCTTGCACAGAAAGTATGGGTTAGATATCTCTTGTAGTTTCTTCAGAACACACAAATTATCTGAAAATGCTTTTGAAGCAATAGACACAAAAACAGCTATAAATCCAAAATCTAATATGATAGACTCAAACTTTAAACTATATATTGTGTAGATTTACACGTCCTACTTGCCCAGCAAAAAGGGTTTGAATAGCTCTTGTTTTTTTTTCAGAACTCACAAACAACTGTTCATGGGCTGAAAAGGCTTTTGGAGCAATAAAACAGTAAAAACTGCTATAACTCAAAAATGCAATAAGATAGGTTCAAACTTTAAAAGACATGTTGTGCAGATGTACAAGCCCCTCTTGCACAGAAAGTATGGGTTAGATATCTCTTGTAGTTTCTTCAGAACACACAAATTATCTGAAAATGCTTTTGAAGCAATAGACACAAAAACAGCTATAAATCCAAAATCTAATATGATAGACTCAAACTTTAAACTATATATTGTGTAGATTTACACGTCCTACTTGCCCAGCAAAAAGGGTTTGAATAGCTCTTGTTTTTTTTTCAGAACTCACAAACAACTGTTCATTGGCTGAAAAGGCTTTTGGAGCAATAAAACAGTAAAAACTGCTATAACTCAAAAATGCAATAAGATAGGTTCAATCTTTAAAAGACATGTTGTGCAGATGTACAAGCCCCTCTTGCACAGAAAGTATGGGTTAGATATCTCTTGTAGTTTCTTCAGAACACACAAATTATCTGAAAATGCTTTTGAAGCAATAGACACAAAAACAGCTGTAAATCCAAAACCTAATATGATAGACTCAAACTTTGAACTATATATTGTGTAGATTTACAGGTCCTACTTGCCCAGCAAAAAGGGTTTGAATAGCTCTTGGTTTTTTTTCGAAACTCACAAACAACTGTTCATGGGCTGAAAAGGCTTTTGGAGCAATAAAACAGTAAAAACTGCTATAACTCAAAAACGCAATAAGATAGGTTCAAACTTTAAAAGACATGTTGTGCAGATGTACAAGCCCCTCTTGCACAGAAAGTATGGGTTAGATATCTCTTGTAGTTTCTTCAGAACACACAAATTATCTGAAAATGCTTTTGAAGCAATTGACACAAAAACAGCTATAAATCCAAAACCTAATATGATAGACTCAAACTTTAAACTATATATTGTGTAGATTTACAGGTCCTACTTGCCCAGCAAAAAGGGTTTGAATAGCTCTTGCACTTTTTTCGAAACTCACAAACAACTGTTCATGGGCTGAAAAGGCTTTTGGAGCAATAAAACAGTAAAAACTGCTATAACTCAAAAATGCAATAAGATAGGTTCAAACTTTAAAAGACATGTTGTGCAGATGTACAAGCCCCTCTTGCACAGAAAGTATGGGTTAGATATCTCTTGTAGTTTCTTCAGAACACACAAATTATCTGAAAATGCTTTTGAAGCAATAGACACAAAAACAGCTATAAATCCAAAACCTAATATGATAGACTCAAACTTTAAACTATATATTGTGTAGATTTACAGGTCCTACTTGCCCAGCAAAAAGGGTTTGAATAGCTCTTGCACTTTTTTCGAAACTCACAAACAACTGTTCATGGGCTGAAAAGGCTTTTGGAGCAATAAAACAGTAAAAACTGCTATAACTCAAAAATGCAATAAGATAGGTTCAAACTTTAAAAGACATGTTGTGCAGATGTACAAGCCCCTCTTGCACAGAAAGTATGGGTTAGATATATCTTGTAGTTTCTTCAGAACACACAAATTATCTGAAAATGCTTTTGAAGCAATAGACACAAAAACAGCTGTAAATCCAAAACCTAATATGATAGACTCAAACTTTGAACTATATATTGTGTAGATTTACAGGTCCTACTTGCCCAGCAAAAAGGGTTTGAATAGCTCTTGGTTTTTTTTCGAAACTCA
Organism: Eucyclogobius newberryi; assembly: GCF_026437365.1. Taxonomy (NCBI): domain Eukaryota; kingdom Metazoa; phylum Chordata; class Actinopteri; order Gobiiformes; family Gobiidae; genus Eucyclogobius; species Eucyclogobius newberryi. The sequence continues at coordinate 22,138 of NW_027315980.1, forward strand.
CAAACAACTGTTCATGGGCTGAAAAGGCTTTTGGAGCAATAAAACAGTAAAAACTGCTATAACTCAAAAACGCAATAAGATAGGTTCAAACTTTAAAAGACATGTTGTGCAGATGTACAAGCCCCTCTTGCACAGAAAGTATGGGTTAGATATCTCTTGTAGTTTCTTCAGAACACACAAATTATCTGAAAATGCTTTTTAAGCAATAGACACAAAAACAGCTATAAATCCAAAACCTAATATGATAGACTCAAACTTTAAACTATATATTGTGTAGATTTACAGGTCCTACTTGCCCAGCAAAAAGGGTTTGAATAGCTCTTGTTTTTTTTTCAGAACTCACAAACAACTGTTCATGGGCTGAAAAGGCTTTTGGAGCAATAAAACAGTAAAAACTGCTATAACTCAAAAATTTAATAAGATAGGTTCAAACTTTAAAAGACATGTTATGCAGATGTACAAGCCCCTCTTGCACAGAAAGTATGGGTTAGATATCTCTTGTAGTTTCTTCAGAACACACAAATTATCTGAAAATGCGTTTGAAGCAATAGACACAAAAACAGCTATAAATCCAAAACCTAATATGATAGACACAAACTTTAAACTATATATTGTGTAGATTTACAGGTCCTACTTTGCCCAGCAAAAAGGGTTTGAATAGCTCTTGCACTTTTTTCGAAACTCACAAACAACTGTTCATGGGCTGAAAAGGCTTTTGGAGCAATAAAACAGTAAAAACTGCTATAACTCAAAAATGCAATAAGATAGGTTCAAACTTTAAAAGACATGTTGTGCAGATGTACAAGCCCCTCTTGCACAGAAAGTATGGGTTAGATATCTCTTGTAGTTTCTTCAGAACACACAAATTATCTGAAAATGCTTTTGAAGCAATAGACACAAAAACAGCTATAAATCCAAAACCTAATATGATAGACTCAAACTTTAAACTATATATTGTGTAGATTTACAGGTCCTACTTGCCCAGCAAAAAGGGTTTGAATAGCTCTTGTTTTTTTTTCAGAACTCACAAACAACTGTTCATTGGCTGAAAAGGCTTTTGGAGCAATAAAACAGTAAAAACTGCTATAACTCAAAAATGCAATAAGATAGGTTCAATCTTTAAAAGACATGTTGTGCAGATGTACAAGCCCCTCTTGCACAGAAAGTATGGGTTAGATATCTCTTGTAGTTTCTTCAGAACACACAAATTATCTGAAAATGCTTTTGAAGCAATAGACACAAAAACAGCTGTAAATCCAAAACCTAATATGATAGACTCAAACTTTGAACTATATATTGTGTAGATTTACAGGTCCTACTTGCCCAGCAAAAAGGGTTTGAATAGCTCTTGGTTTTTTTTCGAAACTCACAAACAACTGTTCATGGGCTGAAAAGGCTTTTGGAGCAATAAAACAGTAAAAACTGCTATAACTCAAAAACGCAATAAGATAGGTTCAAACTTTAAAAGACATGTTGTGCAGATGTACAAGCCCCTCTTGCACAGAAAGTATGGGTTAGATATCTCTTGTAGTTTCTTCAGAACACACAAATTATCTGAAAATGCTTTTGAAGCAATTGACACAAAAACAGCTATAAATCCAAAACCTAATATGATAGACTCAAACTTTAAACTATATATTGTGTAGATTTACAGGTCCTACTTGCCCAGCAAAAAGGGTTTGAATAGCTCTTGCACTTTTTTCGAAACTCACAAACAACTGTTCATGGGCTGAAAAGGCTTTTGGAGCAATAAAACAGTAAAAACTGCTATAACTCAAAAATGCAATAAGATAGGTTCAAACTTTAAAAGACATGTTGTGCAGATGTACAAGCCCCTCTTGCACAGAAAGTATGGGTTAGATATCTCTTGTAGTTTCTTCAGAACACACAAATTATCTGAAAATGCTTTTGAAGCAATAGACACAAAAACAGCTATAAATCCAAAACCTAATATGATAGACTCAAACTTTAAACTATATATTGTGTAGATTTACAGGTCCTACTTGCCCAGCAAAAAGGGTTTGAATAGCTCTTGCACTTTTTTCGAAACTCACAAACAACTGTTCATGGGCTGAAAAGGCTTTTGGAGCAATAAAACAGTAAAAACTGCTATAACTCAAAAATGCAATAAGATAGGTTCAAACTTTAAAAGACATGTTGTGCAGATGTACAAGCCCCTCTTGCACAGAAAGTATGGGTTAGATATATCTTGTAGTTTCTTCAGAACACACAAATTATCTGAAAATGCTTTTGAAGCAATAGACACAAAAACAGCTGTAAATCCAAAACCTAATATGATAGACTCAAACTTTGAACTATATATTGTGTAGATTTACAGGTCCTACTTGCCCAGCAAAAAGGGTTTGAATAGCTCTTGGTTTTTTTTCGAAACTCACAAACAACTGTTCATGGGCTGAAAAGGCTTTTGGAGCAATAAAACAGTAAAAACTGCTATAACTCAAAAACGCAATAAGATAGGTTCAAACTTTAAAAGACATGTTGTGCAGATGTACAAGCCCCTCTTGCACAGAAAGTATGGGTTAGATATCTCTTGTAGTTTCTTCAGAACACACAAATTATCTGAAAATGCTTTTTAAGCAATAGACACAAAAACAGCTATAAATCCAAAACCTAATATGATAGACTCAAACTTTAAACTATATATTGTGTAGATTTACAGGTCCTACTTGCCCAGCAAAAAGGGTTTGAATAGCTCTTGGTTTTTTTTCAGAACTCACAAACAACTGTTCATGGGCTGAAAAGGCTTTTGGAGCAATAAAACAGTAAAAACTGCTATAACTCAAAAATTTAATAAGATAGGTTCAAACTTTAAAAGACATGTTATGCAGATGTACAAGCCCCTCTTGCACAGAAAGTATGGGTTAGATATCTCTTGTAGTTTCTTCAGAACACACAAATTATCTGAAAATGCTTTTGAAGCAATAGACACAAAAACAGCTATAAATCCAAAACCTAATATGATAGACTCAAACTTTAAACTATATATTGTGTAGATTTACAGGTCCTACTTGCCCAGCAAAAAGGGTTTGAATAGCTCTTGCACTTTTTTCGAAACTCACAAACAACTGTTCATGGGCTGAAAAGGCTTTTGGAGCAATAAAACAGTAAAAACTGCTATAACTCAAAAATGCAATAAGATAGGTTCAAACTTTAAAAGACATGTTGTGCAGATGTACAAGCCCCTCTTGCACAGAAAGTATGGGTTAGATATCTCTTGTAGTTTCTTCAGAACACACAAATTATCTGAAAATGCTTTTGAAGCAATAGACACAAAAACAGCTATAAATCCAAAATCTAATATGATAGACTCAAACTTTAAACTATATATTGTGTAGATTTACACGTCCTACTTGCCCAGCAAAAAGGGTTTGAATAGCTCTTGTTTTTTTTTCAGAACTCACAAACAACTGTTCATGGGCTGAAAAGGCTTTTGGAGCAATAAAACAGTAAAAACTGCTATAACTCAAAAATGCAATAAGATAGGTTCAAACTTTAAAAGACATGTTGTGCAGATGTACAAGCCCCTCTTGCACAGAAAGTATGGGTTAGATATCTCTTGTAGTTTCTTCAGAACACACAAATTATCTGAAAATGCTTTTGAAGCAATAGACACAAAAACAGCTATAAATCCAAAATCTAATATGATAGACTCAAACTTTAAACTATATATTGTGTAGATTTACACGTCCTACTTGCCCAGCAAAAAGGGTTTGAATAGCTCTTGTTTTTTTTTCAGAACTCACAAACAACTGTTCATTGGCTGAAAAGGCTTTTGGAGCAATAAAACAGTAAAAACTGCTATAACTCAAAAATGCAATAAGATAGGTTCAATCTTTAAAAGACATGTTGTGCAGATGTACAAGCCCCTCTTGCACAGAAAGTATGGGTTAGATATCTCTTGTAGTTTCTTCAGAACACACAAATTATCTGAAAATGCTTTTGAAGCAATAGACACAAAAACAGCTGTAAATCCAAAACCTAATATGATAGACTCAAACTTTGAACTATATATTGTGTAGATTTACAGGTCCTACTTGCCCAGCAAAAAGGGTTTGAATAGCTCTTGGTTTTTTTTCGAAACTCACAAACAACTGTTCATGGGCTGAAAAGGCTTTTGGAGCAATAAAACAGTAAAAACTGCTATAACTCAAAAACGCAATAAGATAGGTTCAAACTTTAAAAGACATGTTGTGCAGATGTACAAGCCCCTCTTGCACAGAAAGTATGGGTTAGATATCTCTTGTAGTTTCTTCAGAACACACAAATTATCTGAAAATGCTTTTGAAGCAATTGACACAAAAACAGCTATAAATCCAAAACCTAATATGATAGACTCAAACTTTAAACTATATATTGTGTAGATTTACAGGTCCTACTTGCCCAGCAAAAAGGGTTTGAATAGCTCTTGCACTTTTTTCGAAACTCACAAACAACTGTTCATGGGCTGAAAAGGCTTTTGGAGCAATAAAACAGTAAAAACTGCTATAACTCAAAAATGCAATAAGATAGGTTCAAACTTTAAAAGACATGTTGTGCAGATGTACAAGCCCCTCTTGCACAGAAAGTATGGGTTAGATATCTCTTGTAGTTTCTTCAGAACACACAAATTATCTGAAAATGCTTTTGAAGCAATAGACACAAAAACAGCTATAAATCCAAAACCTAATATGATAGACTCAAACTTTAAACTATATATTGTGTAGATTTACAGGTCCTACTTGCCCAGCAAAAAGGGTTTGAATAGCTCTTGCACTTTTTTCGAAACTCACAAACAACTGTTCATGGGCTGAAAAGGCTTTTGGAGCAATAAAACAGTAAAAACTGCTATAACTCAAAAATGCAATAAGATAGGTTCAAACTTTAAAAGACATGTTGTGCAGATGTACAAGCCCCTCTTGCACAGAAAGTATGGGTTAGATATATCTTGTAGTTTCTTCAGAACACACAAATTATCTGAAAATGCTTTTGAAGCAATAGACACAAAAACAGCTGTAAATCCAAAACCTAATATGATAGACTCAAACTTTGAACTATATATTGTGTAGATTTACAGGTCCTACTTGCCCAGCAAAAAGGGTTTGAATAGCTCTTGGTTTTTTTTCGAAACTCACAAACAACTGTTCATGGGCTGAAAAGGCTTTTGGAGCAATAAAACAGTAAAAACTGCTATAACTCAAAAACGCAATAAGATAGGTTCAAACTTTAAAAGACATGTTGTGCAGATGTACAAGCCCCTCTTGCACAGAAAGTATGGGTTAGATATCTCTTGTAGTTTCTTCAGAACACACAAATTATCTGAAAATGCTTTTTAAGCAATAGACACAAAAACAGCTATAAATCCAAAACCTAATATGATAGACTCAAACTTTAAACTATATATTGTGTAGATTTACAGGTCCTACTTGCCCAGCAAAAAGGGTTTGAATAGCTCTTGTTTTTTTTTCAGAACTCACAAACAACTGTTCATGGGCTGAAAAGGCTTTTGGAGCAATAAAACAGTAAAAACTGCTATAACTCAAAAATTTAATAAGATAGGTTCAAACTTTAAAAGACATGTTATGCAGATGTACAAGCCCCTCTTGCACAGAAAGTATGGGTTAGATATCTCTTGTAGTTTCTTCAGAACACACAAATTATCTGAAAATGCGTTTGAAGCAATAGACACAAAAACAGCTATAAATCCAAAACCTAATATGATAGACACAAACTTTAAACTATATATTGTGTAGATTTACAGGTCCTACTTTGCCCAGCAAAAAGGGTTTGAATAGCTCTTGCACTTTTTTCGAAACTCACAAACAACTGTTCATGGGCTGAAAAGGCTTTTGGAGCAATAAAACAGTAAAAACTGCTATAACTCAAAAATGCAATAAGATAGGTTCAAACTTTAAAAGACATGTTGTGCAGATGTACAAGCCCCTCTTGCACAGAAAGTATGGGTTAGATATCTCTTGTAGTTTCTTCAGAACACACAAATTATCTGAAAATGCTTTTGAAGCAATAGACACAAAAACAGCTATAAATCCAAAACCTAATATGATAGACTCAAACTTTAAACTATATATTGTGTAGATTTACAGGTCCTACTTGCCCAGCAAAAAGGGTTTGAATAGCTCTTGTTTTTTTTTCAGAACTCACAAACAACTGTTCATTGGCTGAAAAGGCTTTTGGAGCAATAAAACAGTAAAAACTGCTATAACTCAAAAATGCAATAAGATAGGTTCAATCTTTAAAAGACATGTTGTGCAGATGTACAAGCCCCTCTTGCACAGAAAGTATGGGTTAGATATCTCTTGTAGTTTCTTCAGAACACACAAATTATCTGAAAATGCTTTTGAAGCAATAGACACAAAAACAGCTGTAAATCCAAAACCTAATATGATAGACTCAAACTTTGAACTATATATTGTGTAGATTTACAGGTCCTACTTGCCCAGCAAAAAGGGTTTGAATAGCTCTTGGTTTTTTTTCGAAACTCACAAACAACTGTTCATGGGCTGAAAAGGCTTTTGGAGCAATAAAACAGTAAAAACTGCTATAACTCAAAAACGCAATAAGATAGGTTCAAACTTTAAAAGACATGTTGTGCAGATGTACAAGCCCCTCTTGCACAGAAAGTATGGGTTAGATATCTCTTGTAGTTTCTTCAGAACACACAAATTATCTGAAAATGCTTTTGAAGCAATTGACACAAAAACAGCTATAAATCCAAAACCTAATATGATAGACTCAAACTTTAAACTATATATTGTGTAGATTTACAGGTCCTACTTGCCCAGCAAAAAGGGTTTGAATAGCTCTTGCACTTTTTTCGAAACTCACAAACAACTGTTCATGGGCTGAAAAGGCTTTTGGAGCAATAAAACAGTAAAAACTGCTATAACTCAAAAATGCAATAAGATAGGTTCAAACTTTAAAAGACATGTTGTGCAGATGTACAAGCCCCTCTTGCACAGAAAGTATGGGTTAGATATCTCTTGTAGTTTCTTCAGAACACACAAATTATCTGAAAATGCTTTTGAAGCAATAGACACAAAAACAGCTATAAATCCAAAATCTAATATGATAGACTCAAACTTTAAACTATATATTGTGTAGATTTACACGTCCTACTTGCCCAGCAAAAAGGGTTTGAATAGCTCTTGTTTTTTTTTCAGAACTCACAAACAACTGTTCATGGGCTGAAAAGGCTTTTGGAGCAATAAAACAGTAAAAACTGCTATAACTCAAAAATGCAATAAGATAGGTTCAAACTTTAAAAGACATGTTGTGCAGATGTACAAGCCCCTCTTGCACAGAAAGTATGGGTTAGATATCTCTTGTAGTTTCTTCAGAACACACAAATTATCTGAAAATGCTTTTGAAGCAATTGACACAAAAACAGCTATAAATCCAAAACCTAATATGATAGACTCAAACTTTAAACTATATATTGTGTAGATTTACAGGTCCTACTTGCCCAGCAAAAAGGGTTTGAATAGCTCTTGCACTTTTTTCGAAACTCACAAACAACTGTTCATGGGCTGAAAAGGCTTTTGGAGCAATAAAACAGTAAAAACTGCTATAACTCAAAAATGCAATAAGATAGGTTCAAACTTTAAAAGACATGTTGTGCAGATGTACAAGCCCCTCTTGCACAGAAAGTATGGGTTAGATATCTCTTGTAGTTTCTTCAGAACACACAAATTATCTGAAAATGCTTTTGAAGCAATAGACACAAAAACAGCTATAAATCCAAAATCTAATATGATAGACTCAAACTTTAAACTATATATTGTGTAGATTTACACGTCCTACTTGCCCAGCAAAAAGGGTTTGAATAGCTCTTGTTTTTTTTTCAGAACTCACAAACAACTGTTCATGGGCTGAAAAGGCTTTTGGAGCAATAAAACAGTAAAAACTGCTATAACTCAAAAATGCAATAAGATAGGTTCAAACTTTAAAAGACATGTTGTGCAGATGTACAAGCCCCTCTTGCACAGAAAGTATGGGTTAGATATCTCTTGTAGTTTCTTCAGAACACACAAATTATCTGAAAATGCTTTTGAAGCAATTGACACAAAAACAGCTATAAATCCAAAACCTAATATGATAGACTCAAACTTTAAACTATATATTGTGTAGATTTACAGGTCCTACTTGCCCAGCAAAAAGGGTTTGAATAGCTCTTGCACTTTTTTCGAAACTCACAAACAACTGTTCATGGGCTGAAAAGGCTTTTGGAGCAATAAAACAGTAAAAACTGCTATAACTCAAAAATGCAATAAGATAGGTTCAAACTTTAAAAGACATGTTGTGCAGATGTACAAGCCCCTCTTGCACAGAAAGTATGGGTTAGATATCTCTTGTAGTTTCTTCAGAACACACAAATTATCTGAAAATGCTTTTGAAGCAATAGACACAAAAACAGCTATAAATCCAAAACCTAATGTGATAGACTCAAACTTTGAACTATATATTGTGTAGATTTACAGGTCCTACTTGCCCAGCAAAAAGGGTTTGAATAGCTCTTGCACTTTTTTCGAAACTCACAAACAACTGTTCATGGGCTGAAAAGGCTTTTGGAGCAATAAAACAGTAAAAACTGCTATAACTCAAAAATGCAATAAGATAGGTTCAAACTTTAAAAGACATGTTGTGCAGATGTACAAGCCCCTCTTGCACAGAAAGTATGGGTTAGATATCTCTTGTAGTTTCTTCAGAACACACAAATTATCTGAAAATGCTTTTGAAGCAATAGACACAAAAACAGCTATAAATCCAAAACCTAATATGATAGACTCAAACTTTAAACTATATATTGTGTAGATTTACAGGTCCTACTTGCCCAGCAAAAAGGGTTTGAATAGCTCTTGCACTTTTTTCGAAACTCACAAACAACTGTTCATGGGCTGAAAAGGCTTTTGGAGCAATAAAACAGTAAAAAACTGCTATAACTCAAAAATGCAAAAAGATAGGTTCAAACTTTAAAAGACATGATGTGCAGATGTACAAGCCCCTCTTGCACAGAAAGTATGGGTTAGATATCTCTTGTAGTTTCTTCAGAACACACAAATTATCTGAAAATGCTTTTGAAGCAATAGACACAAAAACAGCTATAAATCCAAAACCTAATATGATAGACTCAAACTTTAAACTATATATTGTGTAGATTTACAGGTCCTACTTGCCCAGCAAAAAGGGTTTGAATAGCTCTTGCACTTTTTTCGAAACTCACAAACAACTGTTCATGGGCTGAAAAGGCTTTTGGAGCAATAAAACAGTAAAAACTGCTATAACTCAAAAATGCAATAAGATAGGTTCAAACTTTAAAAGACATGTTGTGCAGATGTACAAGCCCCTCTTGCACAGAAAGTATGGGTTAGATATCTCTTGTAGTTTCTTCAGAACACACAAATTATCTGAAAATGCTTTTGAAGCAATAGACACAAAAACAGCTATAAATCCAAAATCTAATATGATAGACTCAAACTTTAAACTATATATTGTGTAGATTTACACGTCCTACTTGCCCAGCAAAAAGGGTTTGAATAGCTCTTGTTTTTTTTTCAGAACTCACAAACAACTGTTCATGGGCTGAAAAGGCTTTTGGAGCAATAAAACAGTAAAAACTGCTATAACTCAAAAATGCAATAAGATAGGTTCAAACTTTAAAAGACATGTTGTGCAGATGTACAAGCCCCTCTTGCACAGAAAGTATGGGTTAGATATCTCTTGTAGTTTCTTCAGAACACACAAATTATCTGAAAATGCTTTTGAAGCAATAGACACAAAAACAGCTGTAAATCCAAAACCTAATATGATAGACTCAAACTTTGAACTATATATTGTGTAGATTTACAGGTCCTACTTGCCCAGCAAAAAGGGTTTGAATAGCTCTTGGTTTTTTTTCGAAACTCACAAACAACTGTTCATGGGCTGAAAAGGCTTTTGGAGCAATAAAACAGTAAAAACTGCTATAACTCAAAAACGCAATAAGATAGGTTCAAACTTTAAAAGACATGTTGTGCAGATGTACAAGCCCCTCTTGCACAGAAAGTATGGGTTAGATATCTCTTGTAGTTTCTTCAGAACACACAAATTATCTGAAAATGCTTTTGAAGCAATTGACACAAAAACAGCTATAAATCCAAAACCTAATATGATAGACTCAAACTTTAAACTATATATTGTGTAGATTTACAGGTCCTACTTGCCCAGCAAAAAGGGTTTGAATAGCTCTTGCACTTTTTTCGAAACTCACAAACAACTGTTCATGGGCTGAAAAGGCTTTTGGAGCAATAAAACAGTAAAAACTGCTATAACTCAAAAATGCAATAAGATAGGTTCAAACTTTAAAAGACATGTTGTGCAGATGTACAAGCCCCTCTTGCACAGAAAGTATGGGTTAGATATCTCTTGTAGTTTCTTCAGAACACACAAATTATCTGAAAATGCTTTTGAAGCAATAGACACAAAAACAGCTATAAATCCAAAACCTAATATGATAGACTCAAACTTTAAACTATATATTGTGTAGATTTACAGGTCCTACTTGCCCAGCAAAAAGGGTTTGAATAGCTCTTGCACTTTTTTCGAAACTCACAAACAACTGTTCATGGGCTGAAAAGGCTTTTGGAGCAATAAAACAGTAAAAAACTGCTATAACTCAAAAATGCAAAAAGATAGGTTCAAACTTTAAAAGACATGATGTGCAGATGTACAAGCCCCTCTTGCACAGAAAGTATGGGTTAGATATCTCTTGTAGTTTCTTCAGAACACACAAATTATCTGAAAATGCTTTTGAAGCAATAGACACAAAAACAGCTATAAATCCAAAACCTAATATGATAGACTCAAACTTTAAACTATATATTGTGTAGATTTACAGGTCCTACTTGCCCAGCAAAAAGGGTTTGAATAGCTCTTGCACTTTTTTCGAAACTCACAAACAACTGTTCATGGGCTGAAAAGGCTTTTGGAGCAATAAAACAGTAAAAACTGCTATAACTCAAAAATGCAATAAGATAGGTTCAAACTTTAAAAGACATGTTGTGCAGATGTACAAGCCCCTCTTGCACAGAAAGTATGGGTTAGATATCTCTTGTAGTTTCTTCAGAACACACAAATTATCTGAAAATGCTTTTGAAGCAATAGACACAAAAACAGCTATAAATCCAAAATCTAATATGATAGACTCAAACTTTAAACTATATATTGTGTAGATTTACACGTCCTACTTGCCCAGCAAAAAGGGTTTGAATAGCTCTTGTTTTTTTTTCAGAACTCACAAACAACTGTTCATGGGCTGAAAAGGCTTTTGGAGCAATAAAACAGTAAAAACTGCTATAACTCAAAAATGCAATAAGATAGGTTCAAACTTTAAAAGACATGTTGTGCAGATGTACAAGCCCCTCTTGCACAGAAAGTATGGGTTAGATATATCTTGTAGTTTCTTCAGAACACACAAATTATCTGAAAATGCTTTTGAAGCAATAGACACAAAAACAGCTGTAAATCCAAAACCTAATATGATAGACTCAAACTTTGAACTATATATTGTGTAGATTTACAGGTCCTACTTGCCCAGCAAAAAGGGTTTGAATAGCTCTTGGTTTTTTTTCGAAACTCACAAACAACTGTTCATGGGCTGAAAAGGCTTTTGGAGCAATAAAACAGTAAAAACTGCTATAACTCAAAAACGCAATAAGATAGGTTCAAACTTTAAAAGACATGTTGTGCAGATGTACAAGCCCCTCTTGCACAGAAAGTATGGGTTAGATATCTCTTGTAGTTTCTTCAGAACACACAAATTATCTGAAAATGCTTTTGAAGCAATTTACACAAAAACAGCTATAAATCCAAAACCTAATATGATAGACTCAAACTTTAAACTATATATTGTGTAGATTTACAGGTCCTACTTGCCCAGCAAAAAGGGTTTGAATAGCTCTTGCACTTTTTTCGAAACTCACAAACAACTGTTCATGGGCTGAAAAGGCTTTTGGAGCAATAAAACAGTAAAAACTGCTATAACTCAAAAATGCAATAAGATAGGTTCAAACTTTAAAAGACATGTTGTGCAGATGTACAAGCCCCTCTTGCACAGAAAGTATGGGTTAGATATCTCTTGTAGTTTCTTCAGAACACACAAATTATCTGAAAATGCTTTTGAAGCAATAGACACAAAAACAGCTATAAATCCAAAACCTAATATGATAGACTCAAACTTTAAACTATATATTGTGTAGATTTACAGGTCCTACTTGCCCAGCAAAAAGGGTTTGAATAGCTCTTGCACTTTTTTCGAAACTCACAAACAACTGTTCATGGGCTGAAAAGGCTTTTGGAGCAATAAAACAGTAAAAACTGCTATAACTCAAAAATGCAATAAGATAGGTTCAAACTTTAAAAGACATGTTGTGCAGATGTACAAGCCCCTCTTGCACAGAAAGTATGGGTTAGATATCTCTTGTAGTTTCTTCAGAACACACAAATTATCTGAAAATGCTTTTGAAGCAATAGACACAAAAACAGCTGTAAATCCAAAACCTAATATGATAGACTCAAACTTTGAACTATATATTGTGTAGATTTACAGGTCCTACTTGCCCAGCAAAAATGGTTTGAATAGCTCTTGGTTTTTTTTCGAAACTCACAAACAACTGTTCATGGGCTGAAAAGGCTTTTGGAGCAATAAAACAGTAAAAACTGCTATAACTCAAAAACGCAATAAGATAGGTTCAAACTTTAAAAGACATGTTGTGCAGATGTACAAGCCCCTCTTGCACAGAAAGTATGGGTTAGATATCTCTTGTAGTTTCTTCAGAACACACAAATTATCTGAAAATGCTTTTGAAGCAATTGACACAAAAACAGCTATAAATCCAAAACCTAATATGATAGACTCAAACTTTAAACTATATATTGTGTAGATTTACAGGTCCTACTTGCCCAGCAAAAAGGGTTTGAATAGCTCTTGCACTTTTTTCGAAACTCACAAACAACTGTTCATGGGCTGAAAAGGCTTTTGGAGCAATAAAACAGTAAAAACTGCTATAACTCAAAAATGCAATAAGATAGGTTCAAACTTTAAAAGACATGTTGTGCAGATGTACAAGCCCCTCTTGCACAGAAAGTATGGGTTAGATATCTCTTGTAGTTTCTTCAGAACACACAAATTATCTGAAAATGCTTTTGAAGCAATAGACACAAAAACAGCTATAAATCCAAAACCTAATGTGATAGACTCAAACTTTGAACTATATATTGTGTAGATTTACAGGTCCTACTTGCCCAGCAAAAAGGGTTTGAATAGCTCTTGCACTTTTTTCGAAACTCACAAACAACTGTTCATGGGCTGAAAAGGCTTTTGGAGCAATAAAACAGTAAAAACTGCTATAACTCAAAAATGCAATAAGATAGGTTCAAACTTTAAAAGACATGTTGTGCAGATGTACAAGCCCCTCTTGCACAGAAAGTATGGGTTAGATATCTCTTGTAGTTTCTTCAGAACACACAAATTATCTGAAAATGCTTTTGAAGCAATAGACACAAAAACAGCTATAAATCCAAAACCTAATATGATAGACTCAAACTTTAAACTATATATTGTGTAGATTTACAGGTCCTACTTGCCCAGCAAAAAGGGTTTGAATAGCTCTTGCACTTTTTTCGAAACTCACAAACAACTGTTCATGGGCTGAAAAGGCTTTTGGAGCAATAAAACAGTAAAAACTGCTATAACTCAAAAATGCAATAAGATAGGTTCAAACTTTAAAAGACATGTTGTGCAGATGTACAAGCCCCTCTTGCACAGAAAGTATGGGTTAGATATCTCTTGTAGTTTCTTCAGAACACACAAATTATCTGAAAATGCTTTTGAAGCAATAGACACAAAAACAGCTATAAATCCAAAATCTAATATGATAGACTCAAACTTTAAACTATATATTGTGTAGATTTACACGTCCTACTTGCCCAGCAAAAAGGGTTTGAATAGCTCTTGTTTTTTTTTCAGAACTCACAAACAACTGTTCATGGGCTGAAAAGGCTTTTGGAGCAATAAAACAGTAAAAACTGCTATAACTCAAAAATGCAATAAGATAGGTTCAAACTTTAAAAGACATGTTGTGCAGATGTACAAGCCCCTCTTGCACAGAAAGTATGGGTTAGATATATCTTGTAGTTTCTTCAGAACACACAAATTATCTGAAAATGCTTTTGAAGCAATAGACACAAAAACAGCTGTAAATCCAAAACCTAATATGATAGACTCAAACTTTGAACTATATATTGTGTAGATTTACAGGTCCTACTTGCCCAGCAAAAAGGGTTTGAATAGCTCTTGGTTTTTTTTCGAAACTCACAAACAACTGTTCATGGGCTGAAAAGGCTTTTGGAGCAATAAAACAGTAAAAACTGCTATAACTCAAAAACGCAATAAGATAGGTTCAAACTTTAAAAGACATGTTGTGCAGATGTACAAGCCCCTCTTGCACAGAAAGTATGGGTTAGATATCTCTTGTAGTTTCTTCAGAACACACAAATTATCTGAAAATGCTTTTGAAGCAATTTACACAAAAACAGCTATAAATCCAAAACCTAATATGATAGACTCAAACTTTAAACTATATATTGTGTAGATTTACAGGTCCTACTTGCCCAGCAAAAAGGGTTTGAATAGCTCTTGCACTTTTTTCGAAACTCACAAACAACTGTTCATGGGCTGAAAAGGCTTTTGGAGCAATAAAACAGTAAAAACTGCTATAACTCAAAAATGCAATAAGATAGGTTCAAACTTTAAAAGACATGTTGTGCAGATGTACAAGCCCCTCTTGCACAGAAAGTATGGGTTAGATATCTCTTGTAGTTTCTTCAGAACACACAAATTATCTGAAAATGCTTTTGAAGCAATAGACACAAAAACAGCTATAAATCCAAAACCTAATATGATAGACTCAAACTTTAAACTATATATTATGTAGATTTACAGGTCCTACTTGCCCAGCAAAAAGGGTTTGAATAGCTCTTGCACTTTTTTCGAAACTCACAAACAACTGTTCATGGGCTGAAAAGGCTTTTGGAGCAATAAAACAGTAAAAACTGCTATAACTCAAAAATGCAATAAGATAGGTTCAAACTTTAAAAGACATGTTGTGCAGATGTACAAGCCCCTCTTGCACAGAAAGTATGGGTTAGATATCTCTTGTAGTTTCTTCAGAACACACAAATTATCTGAAAATGCTTTTGAAGCAATAGACACAAAAACAGCTATAAATCCAAAATCTAATATGATAGACTCAAACTTTAAACTATATATTGTGTAGATTTACACGTCCTACTTGCCCAGCAAAAAGGGTTTGAATAGCTCTTGTTTTTTTTTCAGAACTCACAAACAACTGTTCATTGGCTGAAAAGGCTTTTGGAGCAATAAAACAGTAAAAACTGCTATAACTCAAAAATGCAATAAGATAGGTTCAATCTTTAAAAGACATGTTGTGCAGATGTACAAGCCCCTCTTGCACAGAAAGTATGGGTTAGATATCTCTTGTAGTTTCTTCAGAACACACAAATTATCTGAAAATGCTTTTGAAGCAATAGACACAAAAACAGCTGTAAATCCAAAACCTAATATGATAGACTCAAACTTTGAACTATATATTGTGTAGATTTACAGGTCCTACTTGCCCAGCAAAAATGGTTTGAATAGCTCTTGGTTTTTTTTCGAAACTCACAAACAACTGTTCATGGGCTGAAAAGGCTTTTGGAGCAATAAAACAGTAAAAACTGCTATAACTCAAAAACGCAATAAGATAGGTTCAAACTTTAAAAGACATGTTGTGCAGATGTACAAGCCCCTCTTGCACAGAAAGTATGGGTTAGATATCTCTTGTAGTTTCTTCAGAACACACAAATTATCTGAAAATGCTTTTGAAGCAATTGACACAAAAACAGCTATAAATCCAAAACCTAATATGATAGACTCAAACTTTAAACTATATATTGTGTAGATTTACAGGTCCTACTTGCCCAGCAAAAAGGGTTTGAATAGCTCTTGCACTTTTTTCGAAACTCACAAACAACTGTTCATGGGCTGAAAAGGCTTTTGGAGCAATAAAACAGTAAAAACTGCTATAACTCAAAAATGCAATAAGATAGGTTCAAACTTTAAAAGACATGTTGTGCAGATGTACAAGCCCCTCTTGCACAGAAAGTATGGGTTAGATATCTCTTGTAGTTTCTTCAGAACACACAAATTATCTGAAAATGCTTTTGAAGCAATAGACACAAAAACAGCTATAAATCCAAAACCTAATGTGATAGACTCAAACTTTGAACTATATATTGTGTAGATTTACAGGTCCTACTTGCCCAGCAAAAAGGGTTTGAATAGCTCTTGCACTTTTTTCGAAACTCACAAACAACTGTTCATGGGCTGAAAAGGCTTTTGGAGCAATAAAACAGTAAAAACTGCTATAACTCAAAAATGCAATAAGATAGGTTCAAACTTTAAAAGACATGTTGTGCAGATGTACAAGCCCCTCTTGCACAGAAAGTATGGGTTAGATATCTCTTGTAGTTTCTTCAGAACACACAAATTATCTGAAAATGCTTTTGAAGCAATAGACACAAAAACAGCTATAAATCCAAAACCTAATATGATAGACTCAAACTTTAAACTATATATTGTGTAGATTTACAGGTCCTACTTGCCCAGCAAAAAGGGTTTGAATAGCTCTTGCACTTTTTTCGAAACTCACAAACAACTGTTCATGGGCTGAAAAGGCTTTTGGAGCAATAAAACAGTAAAAAACTGCTATAACTCAAAAATGCAAAAAGATAGGTTCAAACTTTAAAAGACATGATGTGCAGATGTACAAGCCCCTCTTGCACAGAAAGTATGGGTTAGATATCTCTTGTAGTTTCTTCAGAACACACAAATTATCTGAAAATGCTTTTGAAGCAATAGACACAAAAACAGCTATAAATCCAAAACCTAATATGATAGACTCAAACTTTAAACTATATATTGTGTAGATTTACAGGTCCTACTTGCCCAGCAAAAAGGGTTTGAATAGCTCTTGTTTTTTTTTCAGAACTCACAAACAACTGTTCATGGGCTGAAAAGGCTTTTGGAGCAATAAAACAGTAAAAACTGCTATAACTCAAAAATGCAATAAGATAGGTTCAAACTTTAAAAGACATGTTGTGCAGATGTACAAGCCCCTCTTGCACAGAAAGTATGGGTTAGATATCTCTTGTAGTTTCTTCAGAACACACAAATTATCTGAAAATGCTTTTGAAGCAATAGACACAAAAACAGCTATAAATCCAAAACCTAATATGATAGACTCAAACTTTAAACTATATATTGTGTAGATTTACAGGTCCTACTTGCCCAGCAAAAAGGGTTTGAATAGCTCTTGCACTTTTTTCAGAACTCACAAACAACTGTTCATGGGCTGAAAAGGCTTTTGGAGCAATAAAACAGTAAAAACTGCTATAACTCAAAAATGCAATAAGATAGGTTCAAACTTTAAAAGACATGTTGTGCAGATGTACAAGCCCCTCTTGCACAGAAAGTATGGGTTAGATATCTCTTGTAGTTTCTTCAGAACACACAAATTATCTGAAAATGCTTTTGAAGCAATAGACACAAAAACAGCTATAAATCCAAAACCTAATATGATAGACTCAAACTTTAAACTATATATTGTGTAGATTTACAGGTCCTACTTGCCCAGCAAAAAGGGTTTGAATAGCTCTTGCACTTTTTTCGAAACTCACAAACAACTGTTCATGGGCTGAAAAGGCTTTTGGAGCAATAAAACAGTAAAAACTGCTATAACTCAAAAATGCAATAAGATAGGTTCAAACTTTAAAAGACATGTTGTGCAGATGTACAAGCCCCTCTTGCACAGAAAGTATGGGTTAGATATCTCTTGTAGTTTCTTCAGAACACACAAATTATCTGAAAATGCTTTTGAAGCAATAGACACAAAAACAGCTATAAATCCAAAACCTAATATGATAGACTCAAACTTTAAACTATATATTGTGTAGATTTACAGGTCCTACTTTCCCAGCAAAAAGGGTTTGAATAGCTCTTGGTTTTTTTTCAGAACTCACAAACAACTGTTCATGGGCTGAAAAGGCTTTTGGAGCAATAAAACAGTAAAAACTGCTATAACTCAAAAATGCAATAAGATAGGTTCAAACTTTAAAAGACATGTTGTGCAGATGTACAGGCCCCTCTTGCACAGAAAGTATGGGTTAGATATCTCTTGTAGTTTCTTCAGAACACACAAATTATCTGAAAATGCTTTTGATGCAATTGACACAAAAACAGCTATAAATCCAAAACCTAATATGATAGACTTAAACTTTTAACTATATATTGTGTAGATTTACAGGTCCTACTTGCCCAGCAAAAAGGGTTTGAATAGCTCTTGCACTTTTTTCGAAACTCACAAACAACTGTTCATGGGCTGAAAAGGCTTTTGGAGCAATAAAACAGTAAAAACTACTATAACTCAAAAATGCAATAAGATAGGTTCAAACTTTAAAAGACATGTTGTGCAGATGTACAAGCCCCTCTTGCACAGAAAGTATGGGTTAGATATCTCTTGTAGTTTCTTCAGAACACACAAATTATCTGAAAATGCTTTTGAAGCAATAGACACAAAAACAGCTATAAATCCAAAACCTAATATGATAGACTCAAACTTTAAACTATATATTGTGTAGATTTACAGGTCCTACTTGCCCAGCAAAAAGGGTTTGAATAGCTCTTGTTTTTTTTTTCAAAACTCACAAACAACTGTTCATGGGCTGAAAAGGCTTTTGGAGCAATAAAGCAGTAAAAACTGCTATAACTCAAAAACGCAATAAGATAGGTTCAAACTTTAAAAGACACGTTGTGCAGATGTACAAGCCCCTCTTGCACAGAAAGTATGGGTTAGATATCTCTTGTAGTTTCTTCAGAACACACAAATTATCTGAAAATGCTTTTGAAGCAATAGACACAAAAACAGCTATATATCCAAAACCTAATATGATAGACACAAACTTTAAACTATATATTGTGTAGATTTACAGGTCCTACTTGCCCAGCAAAAAGGGTTTGAATAGCTCTTGCACTTTTTTCGAAACTCACAAACAACTGTTCATGGGCTGAAAAGGCTTTTGGAGCAATAAAACAGTAAAAACTGCTATAACTCAAAAATGCAATAAGATAGGTTCAAACTTTAAAAGACATGTTGTGCAGATGTAAAAGCCCCTCTTGCACAGAAAGTATGGGTTAGATATCTCTTGTAGTTTCTTCAGAACACACAAATTATCTGAAAATGCTTTTGAAGCAATAGACACAAAAACAGCTATAAATCCAAAACCTAATATGATAGACTCAAACTTTAAACTATATATTGTGTAGATTTACAGGTCCTACTTGCCCAGCAAAAAGGGTTTGAATAGCTCTTGCACTTTTTTCGAAACTCACAAACAACTGTTCATGGGCTGAAAAGGCTTTTGGAGCAATAAAACAGTAAAAACTGCTATAACTCAAAAATGCAATAAGATAGGTTCAAACTTTAAAAGACATGTTGTGCAGATGTACAAGCCCCTCTTGCACAGAAAGTATGGGTTAGATATCTCTTGTAGTTTCTTCAGAACACACAAATTATCTGAAAATGCTTTTGAAGCAATTGACACAAAAACAGCTATAAATCCAAAACCTAATATGATAGACTCAAACTTTAAACTATATATTGTGTAGATTTACAGGTCCTACTTGCCCAGCAAAAAGGGTTTGAATAGCTCTTGCACTTTTTTCGAAACTCACAAACAACTGTTCATGGGCTGAAAAGGCTTTTGGAGCAATAAAACAGTAAAAACTGCTATAACTCAAAAATGCAATAAGATAGGTTCAAACTTTAAAAGACATGTTGTGCAGATGTACAAGCCCCTCTTGCACAGAAAGTATGGGTTAGATATCTCTTGTAGTTTCTTCAGAACACACAAATTATCTGAAAATGCTTTTGAAGCAATAGACACAAAAACAGCTATAAATCCAAAACCTAATATGATAGACTCAAACTTTAAACTATATATTGTGTAGATTTACAGGTCCTACTTGCCCAGCAAAAAGGGTTTGAATAGCTCTTGCACTTTTTTCGAAACTCACAAACAACTGTTCATGGGCTGAAAAGGCTTTTGGAGCAATAAAACAGTAAAAACTGCTATAACTCAAAAATGCAATAAGATAGGTTCAAACTTTAAAAGACATGTTGTGCAGATGTACAAGCCCCTCTTGCACAGAAAGTATGGGTTAGATATCTCTTGTAGTTTATTCAGAACACACAAATTATCTGAAAATGCTTTTGAAGCAATAGACACAAAAACAGCTATAAATCCAAAACCTAATATGATAGACTCAAACTTTAAACTATATATTGTGTAGATTTACAGGTCCTACTTGCCCAGCAAAAAGGGTTTGAATAGCTCTTGTTTTTTTTCAGAACTCACAAACAACTGTTCATGGGCTGAAAAGGCTTTTGGAGCAATAAAACAGTAAAAACTGCTATAACTCAAAAATGCAATAAGATAGGTTCAAACTTTAAAAGACATGTTGTGCAGATGTACAAGCCCCTCTTGCACAGAAAGTATGGGTTAGATATCTCTTGTAGTTTCTTCAGAACACACAAATTATCTGAAAATGCTTTTGAAGCAATAGACACAAAAACAGCTATACATCCAAAACCTAATATGATAGACTCAAACTTTGAACTATATATTGTGTAGATTTACAGGTCCTACTTGCCCAGCAAAAAGGGTTTGAATAGCTCTTGCACTTTTTTCGAAACTCACAAACAACTGTTCATGGGCTGAAAAGGCTTTTGGAGCAATAAAACAGTAAAAACTGCTATAACTCAAAAATGCAATAAGATAGGTTCAAACTTTAAAAGACATGTTGTGCAGATGTACAAGCCCCTCTTGCACAGAAAGTATGGGTTAGATATCTCTTGTAGTTTCTTCAGAACACACAAATTATCTGAAAATGCTTTTGAAGCAATAGACACAAAAACAGCTATAAATCCAAAACCTAATATGATAGACTCAAACTTTAAACTATATATTGTGTAGATTTACAGGTCCTACTTGCCCAGCAAAAAGGGTTTGAATAGCTCTTGCACTTTTTTCGAAACTCACAAACAACTGTTCATGGGCTGAAAAGGCTTTTGGAGCAATAAAACAGTAAAAACTGCTATAACTCAAAAATGCAATAAGATAGGTTCAAACTTTAAAAGACATGTTGTGCAGATGTACAAGCCCCTCTTGCACAGAAAGTATGGGTTAGATATATCTTGTAGTTTCTTCAGAACACACAAATTATCTGAAAATGCTTTTGAAGCAATAGACACAAAAACAGCTATAAATCCAAAACCTAATATGATAGACTCAAACTTTAAACTATATATTGTGTAGATTTACAGGTCCTACTTGCCCAGCAAAAAGGGTTTGAATAGCTCTTGCACTTTTTTCGAAACTCACAAACAACTGTTCATGGGCTGAAAAGGCTTTTGGAGCAATAAAACAGTAAAAACTGCTATAACTCAAAAACGCAATAAGATAGGTTCAAACTTTAAAAGACATGTTGTGCAGATGTACAAGCCCCTCTTGCACAGAAAGTATGGGTTAGATATCTCTTGTAGTTTCTTCAGAACACACAAATTATCTGAAAATGCTTTTGAAGCAATAGACACAAAAACAGCTATAAATCCAAAACCTAATATGATAGACTCAAACTTTAAACTATATATTGTGTAGATTTACAGGTCCTACTTGCCCAGCAAAAAGGGTTCGAATAGCTCTTGCACTTTTTTCGAAACTCACAAACAACTGTTCATGGGCTGAAAAGGCTTTTGGAGCAATAAAACAGTAAAAACTGCTATAACTCAAAAATGCAATAAGATAGGTTCAAACTTTAAAAGACATGTTGTGCAGATGTACAAGCCCCTCTTGCACAGAAAGTATGGGTTAGATATCTCTTGTAGTTTCTTCAGAACACACAAATTATCTGAAAATGCGTTTGAAGCAATAGACACAAAAACAGCTATAAATCCAAAACCTAATATGATAGACTCAAACTTTAAACTATATATTGTGTAGATTTACAGGTCCTACTTGCCCAGCAAAAAGGGTTTGAATAGCTCTTGCACTTTTTTCGAAACTCACAAACAACTGTTCATGGGCTGAAAAGGCTTTTGGAGCAATAAAACAGTAAAAACTGCTATAACTCAAAAATGCAATAAGATAGGTTCAAACTTTAAAAGACATGTTGTGCAGATGTACAAGCCCCTCTTGCACAGAAAGTATGGGTTAGATATCTCTTGTAGTTTCTTCAGAACACACAAATTATCTGAAAATGCTTTTGAAGCAATAGACACAAAAACAGCTATAAATCCAAAATCTAATATGATAGACTCAAACTTTAAACTATATATTGTGTAGATTTACACGTCCTACTTGCCCAGCAAAAAGGGTTTGAATAGCTCTTGTTTTTTTTTCAGAACTCACAAACAACTGTTCATGGGCTGAAAAGGCTTTTGGAGCAATAAAACAGTAAAAACTGCTATAACTCAAAAATGCAATAAGATAGGTTCAAACTTTAAAAGACATGTTGTGCAGATGTACAAGCCCCTCTTGCACAGAAAGTATGGGTTAGATATCTCTTGTAGTTTCTTCAGAACACACAAATTATCTGAAAATGCTTTTGAAGCAATAGACACAAAAACAGCTGTAAATCCAAAACCTAATATGATAGACTCAAACTTTGAACTATATATTGTGTAGATTTACAGGTCCTACTTGCCCAGCAAAAAGGGTTTGAATAGCTCTTGGTTTTTTTTCGAAACTCACAAACAACTGTTCATGGGCTGAAAAGGCTTTTGGAGCAATAAAACAGTAAAAACTGCTATAACTCAAAAACGCAATAAGATAGGTTCAAACTTTAAAAGACATGTTGTGCAAATGTACAAGCCCCTCTTGCACAGAAAGTATGGGTTAGATATCTCTTGTAGTTTCTTCAGAACACACAAATTATCTGAAAATGCTTTTGAAGCAATTGACACAAAAACAGCTATAAATCCAAAACCTAATATGATAGACTCAAACTTTAAACTATATATTGTGTAGATTTACAGGTCCTACTTGCCCAGCAAAAAGGGTTTGAATAGCTCTTGCACTTTTTTCGAAACTCACAAACAACTGTTCATGGGCTGAAAAGGCTTTTGGAGCAATAAAACAGTAAAAACTGCTATAACTCAAAAATGCAATAAGATAGGTTCAAACTTTAAAAGACATGTTGTGCAGATGTACAAGCCCCTCTTGCACAGAAAGTATGGGTTAGATATCTCTTGTAGTTTCTTCAGAACACACAAATTATCTGAAAATGCTTTTGAAGCAATAGACACAAAAACAGCTATAAATCCAAAACCTAATGTGATAGACTCAAACTTTGAACTATATATTGTGTAGATTTACAGGTCCTACTTGCCCAGCAAAAAAGGTTTGAATAGCTCTTGCACTTTTTTCGAAACTCACAAACAACTGTTCATGGGCTGAAAAGGCTTTTGGAGCAATAAAACAGTAAAAACTGCTATAACTCAAAAATGCAATAAGATATGTTCAAACTTTAAAAGACATGTTGTGCAGATGTACAAGCCCCTCTTGCACAGAAAGTATGGGTTAGATATCTCTTGTAGTTTCTTCAAAACACACAAATTATCTGAAAATGCTTTTGAAGCAATAGACACAAAAACAGCTATAAATCCAAAACCTAATATGATAGACTCAAACTTTAAACTATATATTGTGTAGATTTACAGGTCCTACTTGCCCAGCAAAAAGGGTTTGAATAGCTCTTGTTTTTTTTTCAGAACTCACAAACAACTGTTCATGGGCTGAAAAGGCTTTTGGAGCAATAAAACAGTAAAAACTGCTATAACTCAAAAATGCAATAAGATAGGTTCAAACTTTAAAAGACATGTTGTGCAGATGTACAAGCC
Organism: Eucyclogobius newberryi; assembly: GCF_026437365.1. Lineage (NCBI taxonomy): Eukaryota > Metazoa > Chordata > Actinopteri > Gobiiformes > Gobiidae > Eucyclogobius > Eucyclogobius newberryi. Next base: position 46,206 of record NW_027315980.1, read on the forward strand.
CCTCTTGCACAGAAAGTATGGGTTAGATATCTCTTGTAGTTTCTTCAGAACACACAAATTATCTGAAAATGCTTTTGAAGCAACAGACACAAAAACAGCTATAAATCCAAAACCTAATATGATAGACTCAAACTTTAAACTATATATTGTGTAGATTTACAGGTCCTACTTGCCCAGCAAAAAGGGTTTGAAAAGCTCTTGCACTTTTTTCGAAACTCACAAACAACTGTTCATGGGCTGAAAAGGCTTTTGGAGCAATGAAACAGTAAAAACTGCTATAACTCAAAAATGCAATAAGATAGGTTCAAACTTTAAAAGACATGTTGTGCAGATGTACAAGCCCCTCTTGCACAGAAAGTATGGGTTAGATATCTCTTGTAGTTTCTTCAGAACACACAAATTATCTGAAAATGCTTTTGAAGCAATAGACACAAAAACAGCTATAAATCCAAAACCTAATATGATAGACTCAAACTTTAAACTATATATTGTGTAGATTTACAGGTCCTACTTTCCCAGCAAAAAGGGTTTGAATAGCTCTTGGTTTTTTTTCAGAACTCACAAACAACTGTTCATGGGCTGAAAAGGCTTTTGGAGCAATAAAACAGTAAAAACTGCTATAACTCAAAAATGCAATAAGATAGGTTCAAACTTTAAAAGACATGTTGTGCAGATGTACAAGCCCCTCTTGCACAGAAAGTATGGGTTAGATATCTCTTGTAGTTTCTTCAGAACACACAAATTATCTGAAAATGCTTTTGAAGCAATAGACACAAAAACAGCTATAAATCCAAAACCTAATATGATAGACTCAAACTTTAAACTATATATTGTGTAGATTTACAGGTCCTACTTGCCCAGCAAAAAGGGTTTGAATAGCTCTTGCACTTTTTTCGAAACTCACAAACAACTGTTCATGGGCTGAAAAGGCTTTTGGAGCAATAAAACAGTAAAAACTGCTATAACTCAAAAATGCAATAAGATAGGTTCAAACTTTAAAAGACATGTTGTGCAGATGTACAAGCCCCTCTTGCACAGAAAGTATGGGTTAGATATCTGTTGTAGTTTCTTCAGAACACACAAATTATCTGAAAATGCTTTTGAAGCAATAGACACAAAAACAGCTATAAATCCAAAACCTAATATGATAGACTCAAACTTTAAACTATATATTGTGTAGATTTACAGGTCCTACTTGCCCAGCAAAAAGGGTTCGAATAGCTCTTGCACTTTTTTCGAAACTCACAAACAACTGTTCGTGGGCTGAAAAGGCTTTTGGAGCAATGAAACAGTAAAAACTGCTATAACTCAAAAATGCAATAAGATAGGTTCAAACTTTAAAAGACATGTTGTGCAGATGTACAAGCCCCTCTTGCACAGAAAGTATGGGTTAGATATCTCTTGTAGTTTCTTCAGAACACACAAATTATCTGAAAATGCTTTTGAAGCAATAGACACAAAAACAGCTATAAATCCAAAACCTAATATGATAGACTCAAACTTTAAACTATATATTGTGTAGAGTTACAGGTCCTACTTGCCCAGCAAAAAGGGTTTGAATAGCTCTTGTTTTTTTTTCAGAACTCACAAACAACTGTTCATGGGCTGAAAAGGCTTTTGGAGCAATAAAACAGTAAAAACTGCTATAACTCAAAAACGCAATAAGATAGGTTCAAACTTTAAAAGACATGTTGTGCAGATGTACAAGCCCCTCTTGCACAGAAAGTATGGGTTAGATATCTCTTGTAGTTTCTTCAGAACACACAAATTATCTGAAAATGCTTTTGAAGCAATAGACACAAAAACAGCTATAAATCCAAAACCTAATATGATAGACTCAAACTTTAAACTATATATTGTGTAGATTTACAGGTCCTACTTGCCCAGCAAAAAGGGTTCGAATAGCTCTTGCACTTTTTTCGAAACTCACAAACAACTGTTCATGGGCTGAAAAGGCTTTTGGAGCAATAAAACAGTAAAAACTGCTATAACTCAAAAATGCAATAAGATAGGTTCAAACTTTAAAAGACATGTTGTGCAGATGTACAAGCCCCTCTTGCACAGAAAGTATGGGTTAGATATCTCTTGTAGTTTCTTCAGAACACACAAATTATCTGAAAATGCGTTTGAAGCAATAGACACAAAAACAGCTATAAATCCAAAACCTAATATGATAGACTCAAACTTTAAACTATATATTGTGTAGATTTACAGGTCCTACTTGCCCAGCAAAAAGGGTTTGAATAGCTCTTGTTTTTTTTTCAGAACTCACAAACAACTGTTCATGGGCTGAAAAGGCTTTTGGAGCAATAAAACAGTAAAAACTGCTATAACTCAAAAATTTAATAAGATAGGTTCAAACTTTAAAAGACATGTTATGCAGATGTACAAGCCCCTCTTGCACAGAAAGTATGGGTTAGATATCTCTTGTAGTTTCTTCAGAACACACAAATTATCTGAAAATGCGTTTGAAGCAATAGACACAAAAACAGCTATAAATCCAAAACCTAATATGATAGACACAAACTTTAAACTATATATTGTGTAGATTTACAGGTCCTACTTGCCCAGCAAAAAGGGTTTGAATAGCTCTTGCACTTTTTTCGAAACTCACAAACAACTGTTCATGGGCTGAAAAGGCTTTTGGAGCAATAAAACAGTAAAAACTGCTATAACTCAAAAATGCAATAAGATAGGTTCAAACTTTAAAAGACATGTTGTGCAGATGTAAAAGCCCCTCTTGCACAGAAAGTATGGGTTAGATATCTCTTGTAGTTTCTTCAGAACACACAAATTATCTGAAAATGCTTTTGAAGCAATAGACACAAAAACAGCTATAAATCCAAAACCTAATATGATAGACTCAAACTTTAAACTATATATTGTGTAGATTTACAGGTCCTACTTGCCCAGCAAAAAGGGTTTGAATAGCTCTTGCACTTTTTTCGAAACTCACAAACAACTGTTCATGGGCTGAAAAGGCTTTTGGAGCAATAAAACAGTAAAAACTGCTATAACTCAAAAATGCAATAAGATAGGTTCAAACTTTAAAAGACATGTTGTGCAGATGTACAAGCCCCTCTTGCACAGAAAGTATGGGTTAGATATCTCTTGTAGTTTCTTCAGAACACACAAATTATCTGAAAATGCTTTTGAAGCAATAGACACAAAAACAGCTATAAATCCAAAATCTAATATGATAGACTCAAACTTTAAACTATATATTGTGTAGATTTACACGTCCTACTTGCCCAGCAAAAAGGGTTTGAATAGCTCTTGTTTTTTTTCAGAACTCACAAACAACTGTTCATGGGCTGAAAAGGCTTTTGGAGCAATAAAACAGTAAAAACTGCTATAACTCAAAAATGCAATAAGATAGGTTCAAACTTTAAAAGACATGTTGTGCAGATGTACAAGCCCCTCTTGCACAGAAAGTATGGGTTAGATATCTCTTGTAGTTTCTTCAGAACACACAAATTATCTGAAAATGCTTTTGAAGCAATAGACACAAAAACAGCTGTAAATCCAAAACCTAATATGATAGACTCAAACTTTGAACTATATATTGTGTAGATTTACAGGTCCTACTTGCCCAGCAAAAAGGGTTTGAATAGCTCTTGGTTTTTTTTCGAAACTCACAAACAACTGTTCATGGGCTGAAAAGGCTTTTGGAGCAATAAAACAGTAAAAACTGCTATAACTCAAAAACGCAATAAGATAGGTTCAAACTTTAAAAGACATGTTGTGCAGATGTACAAGCCCCTCTTGCACAGAAAGTATGGGTTAGATATCTCTTGTAGTTTCTTCAGAACACACAAATTATCTGAAAATGCTTTTGAAGCAATTGACACAAAAACAGCTATAAATCCAAAACCTAATATGATAGACTCAAACTTTAAACTATATATTGTGTAGATTTACAGGTCCTACTTGCCCAGCAAAAAGGGTTTGAATAGCTCTTGCACTTTTTTCGAAACTCACAAACAACTGTTCATGGGCTGAAAAGGCTTTTGGAGCAATAAAACAGTAAAAACTGCTATAACTCAAAAATGCAATAAGATAGGTTCAAACTTTAAAAGACATGTTGTGCAGATGTACAAGCCCCTCTTGCACAGAAAGTATGGGTTAGATATCTCTTGTAGTTTCTTCAGAACACACAAATTATCTGAAAATGCTTTTGAAGCAATAGACACAAAAACAGCTATAAATCCAAAACCTAATGTGATAGACTCAAACTTTGAACTATATATTGTGTAGATTTACAGGTCCTACTTGCCCAGCAAAAAAGGTTTGAATAGCTCTTGCACTTTTTTCGAAACTCACAAACAACTGTTCATGGGCTGAAAAGGCTTTTGGAGCAATAAAACAGTAAAAACTGCTATAACTCAAAAATGCAATAAGATAGGTTCAAACTTTAAAAGACATGTTGTGCAGATGTACAAGCCCCTCTTGCACAGAAAGTATGGGTTAGATATCTCTTGTAGTTTCTTCAGAACACACAAATTATCTGAAAATGCTTTTGAAGCAACAGACACAAAAACAGCTATAAATCCAAAACCTAATATGATAGACTCAAACTTTAAACTATATATTGTGTAGATTTACAGGTCCTACTTGCCCAGCAAAAAGGGTTTGAAAAGCTCTTGCACTTTTTTCGAAACTCACAAACAACTGTTCATGGGCTGAAAAGGCTTTTGGAGCAATGAAACAGTAAAAACTGCTATAACTCAAAAATGCAATAAGATAGGTTCAAACTTTAAAAGACATGTTGTGCAGATGTACAAGCCCCTCTTGCACAGAAAGTATGGGTTAGATATCTCTTGTAGTTTCTTCAGAACACACAAATTATCTGAAAATGCTTTTGAAGCAATAGACACAAAAACAGCTATAAATCCAAAACCTAATATGATAGACTCAAACTTTAAACTATATATTGTGTAGATTTACAGGTCCTACTTTCCCAGCAAAAAGGGTTTGAATAGCTCTTGGTTTTTTTTCAGAACTCACAAACAACTGTTCATGGGCTGAAAAGGCTTTTGGAGCAATAAAACAGTAAAAACTGCTATAACTCAAAAATGCAATAAGATAGGTTCAAACTTTAAAAGACATGTTGTGCAGATGTACAAGCCCCTCTTGCACAGAAAGTATGGGTTAGATATCTCTTGTAGTTTCTTCAGAACACACAAATTATCTGAAAATGCTTTTGAAGCAATAGACACAAAAACAGCTATAAATCCAAAACCTAATATGATAGACTCAAACTTTAAACTATATATTGTGTAGATTTACAGGTCCTACTTGCCCAGCAAAAAGGGTTTGAATAGCTCTTGCACTTTTTTCGAAACTCACAAACAACTGTTCATGGGCTGAAAAGGCTTTTGGAGCAATAAAACAGTAAAAACTGCTATAACTCAAAAATGCAATAAGATAGGTTCAAACTTTAAAAGACATGTTGTGCAGATGTACAAGCCCCTCTTGCACAGAAAGTATGGGTTAGATATCTGTTGTAGTTTCTTCAGAACACACAAATTATCTGAAAATGCTTTTGAAGCAATAGACACAAAAACAGCTATAAATCCAAAACCTAATATGATAGACTCAAACTTTAAACTATATATTGTGTAGATTTACAGGTCCTACTTGCCCAGCAAAAAGGGTTCGAATAGCTCTTGCACTTTTTTCGAAACTCACAAACAACTGTTCGTGGGCTGAAAAGGCTTTTGGAGCAATGAAACAGTAAAAACTGCTATAACTCAAAAATGCAATAAGATAGGTTCAAACTTTAAAAGACATGTTGTGCAGATGTACAAGCCCCTCTTGCACAGAAAGTATGGGTTAGATATCTCTTGTAGTTTCTTCAGAACACACAAATTATCTGAAAATGCTTTTGAAGCAATAGACACAAAAACAGCTATAAATCCAAAACCTAATATGATAGACTCAAACTTTAAACTATATATTGTGTAGAGTTACAGGTCCTACTTGCCCAGCAAAAAGGGTTTGAATAGCTCTTGTTTTTTTTTCAGAACTCACAAACAACTGTTCATGGGCTGAAAAGGCTTTTGGAGCAATAAAACAGTAAAAACTGCTATAACTCAAAAACGCAATAAGATAGGTTCAAACTTTAAAAGACATGTTGTGCAGATGTACAAGCCCCTCTTGCACAGAAAGTATGGGTTAGATATCTCTTGTAGTTTCTTCAGAACACACAAATTATCTGAAAATGCTTTTGAAGCAATAGACACAAAAACAGCTATAAATCCAAAACCTAATATGATAGACTCAAACTTTAAACTATATATTGTGTAGATTTACAGGTCCTACTTGCCCAGCAAAAAGGGTTCGAATAGCTCTTGTTTTTTTTTCGAAACTCACAAACAACTGTTCATGGGCTGAAAAGGCTTTTGGAGCAATAAAACAGTAAAAACTGCTATAACTCAAAAATTTAATAAGATAGGTTCAAACTTTAAAAGACATGTTATGCAGATGTACAAGCCCCTCTTGCACAGAAAGTATGGGTTAGATATCTCTTGTAGTTTCTTCAGAACACACAAATTATCTGAAAATGCGTTTGAAGCAATAGACACAAAAACAGCTATAAATCCAAAACCTAATATGATAGACACAAACTTTAAACTATATATTGTGTAGATTTACAGGTCCTACTTGCCCAGCAAAAAGGGTTTGAATAGCTCTTGCACTTTTTTCGAAACTCACAAACAACTGTTCATGGGCTGAAAAGGCTTTTGGAGCAATAAAACAGTAAAAACTGCTATAACTCAAAAATGCAATAAGATAGGTTCAAACTTTAAAAGACATGTTGTGCAGATGTAAAAGCCCCTCTTGCACAGAAAGTATGGGTTAGATATCTCTTGTAGTTTCTTCAGAACACACAAATTATCTGAAAATGCTTTTGAAGCAATAGACACAAAAACAGCTATAAATCCAAAACCTAATATGATAGACTCAAACTTTAAACTATATATTGTGTAGATTTACAGGTCCTACTTGCCCAGCAAAAAGGGTTTGAATAGCTCTTGCACTTTTTTCGAAACTCACAAACAACTGTTCATGGGCTGAAAAGGCTTTTGGAGCAATAAAACAGTAAAAACTGCTATAACTCAAAAATGCAATAAGATAGGTTCAAACTTTAAAAGACATGTTGTGCAGATGTACAAGCCCCTCTTGCACAGAAAGTATGGGTTAGATATCTCTTGTAGTTTCTTCAGAACACACAAATGATCTGAAAATGCTTTTGAAGCAATAGACACAAAAACAGCTATAAATCCAAAATCTAATATGATAGACTCAAACTTTAAACTATATATTGTGTAGATTTACACGTCCTACTTGCCCAGCAAAAAGGGTTTGAATAGCTCTTGTTTTTTTTTCAGAACTCACAAACAACTGTTCATGGGCTGAAAAGGCTTTTGGAGCAATAAAACAGTAAAAACTGCTATAACTCAAAAATGCAATAAGATAGGTTCAAACTTTAAAAGACATGTTGTGCAGATGTACAAGCCCCTCTTGCACAGAAAGTATGGGTTAGATATCTCTTGTAGTTTCTTCAGAACACACAAATTATCTGAAAATGCTTTTGAAGCAATAGACACAAAAACAGCTGTAAATCCAAAACCTAATATGATAGACTCAAACTTTGAACTATATATTGTGTAGATTTACAGGTCCTACTTGCCCAGCAAAAAGGGTTTGAATAGCTCTTGGTTTTTTTTCGAAACTCACAAACAACTGTTCATGGGCTGAAAAGGCTTTTGGAGCAATAAAACAGTAAAAACTGCTATAACTCAAAAACGCAATAAGATAGGTTCAAACTTTAAAAGACATGTTGTGCAGATGTACAAGCCCCTCTTGCACAGAAAGTATGGGTTAGATATCTCTTGTAGTTTCTTCAGAACACACAAATTATCTGAAAATGCTTTTGAAGCAATTGACACAAAAACAGCTATAAATCCAAAACCTAATATGATAGACTCAAACTTTAAACTATATATTGTGTAGATTTACAGGTCCTACTTGCCCAGCAAAAAGGGTTTGAATAGCTCTTGCACTTTTTTCGAAACTCACAAACAACTGTTCATGGGCTGAAAAGGCTTTTGGAGCAATAAAACAGTAAAAACTGCTATAACTCAAAAATGCAATAAGATAGGTTCAAACTTTAAAAGACATGTTGTGCAGATGTACAAGCCCCTCTTGCACAGAAAGTATGGGTTAGATATCTCTTGTAGTTTCTTCAGAACACACAAATTATCTGAAAATGCTTTTGAAGCAATAGACACAAAAACAGCTATAAATCCAAAACCTAATGTGATAGACTCAAACTTTGAACTATATATTGTGTAGATTTACAGGTCCTACTTGCCCAGCAAAAAAGGTTTGAATAGCTCTTGCACTTTTTTCGAAACTCACAAACAACTGTTCATGGGCTGAAAAGGCTTTTGGAGCAATAAAACAGTAAAAACTGCTATAACTCAAAAATGCAATAAGATATGTTCAAACTTTAAAAGACATGTTGTGCAGATGTACAAGCCCCTCTTGCACAGAAAGTATGGGTTAGATATCTCTTGTAGTTTCTTCAAAACACACAAATTATCTGAAAATGCTTTTGAAGCAATAGACACAAAAACAGCTATAAATCCAAAACCTAATATGATAGACTCAAACTTTAAACTATATATTGTGTAGATTTACAGGTCCTACTTGCCCAGCAAAAAGGGTTTGAATAGCTCTTGTTTTTTTTTTCAGAACTCACAAACAACTGTTCATGGGCTGAAAAGGCTTTTGGAGCAATAAAACAGTAAAAACTGCTATAACTCAAAAATGCAATAAGATAGGTTCAAACTTTAAAAGACATGTTGTGCAGATGTACAAGCCCCTCTTGCACAGAAAGTATGGGTTAGATATCTCTTGTAGTTTCTTCAGAACACACAAATTATCTGAAAATGCTTTTGAAGCAACAGACACAAAAACAGCTATAAATCCAAAACCTAATATGATAGACTCAAACTTTAAACTATATATTGTGTAGATTTACAGGTCCTACTTGCCCAGCAAAAAGGGTTTGAAAAGCTCTTGCACTTTTTTCGAAACTCACAAACAACTGTTCATGGGCTGAAAAGGCTTTTGGAGCAATGAAACAGTAAAAACTGCTATAACTCAAAAATGCAATAAGATAGGTTCAAACTTTAAAAGACATGTTGTGCAGATGTACAAGCCCCTCTTGCACAGAAAGTATGGGTTAGATATCTCTTGTTGTTTCTTCAGAACACACAAATTATCTGAAAATGCTTTTGAAGCAATAGACACAAAAACAGCTATAAATCCAAAACCTAATATGATAGACTCAAACTTTAAACTATATATTGTGTAGATTTACAGGTCCTACTTTCCCAGCAAAAAGGGTTTGAATAGCTCTTGGTTTTTTTTCAGAACTCACAAACAACTGTTCATGGGCTGAAAAGGCTTTTGGAGCAATAAAACAGTAAAAACTGCTATAACTCAAAAATGCAATAAGATAGGTTCAAACTTTAAAAGACATGTTGTGCAGATGTACAAGCCCCTCTTGCACAGAAAGTATGGGTTAGATATCTCTTGTAGTTTCTTCAGAACACACAAATTATCTGAAAATGCTTTTGAAGCAATAGACACAAAAACAGCTATAAATCCAAAACCTAATATGATAGACTCAAACTTTAAACTATATATTGTGTAGATTTACAGGTCCTACTTGCCCAGCAAAAAGGGTTTGAATAGCTCTTGCACTTTTTTCGAAACTCACAAACAACTGTTCATGGGCTGAAAAGGCTTTTGGAGCAATAAAACAGTAAAAACTGCTATAACTCAAAAATGCAATAAGATAGGTTCAAACTTTAAAAGACATGTTGTGCAGATGTGCAAGCCCCTCTTGCACAGAAAGTATGGGTTAGATATCTGTTGTAGTTTCTTCAGAACACACAAATTATCTGAAAATGCTTTTGAAGCAATAGACACAAAAACAGCTATAAATCCAAAACCTAATATGATAGACTCAAACTTTAAACTATATATTGTGTAGATTTACAGGTCCTACTTGCCCAGCAAAAAGGGTTCGAATAGCTCTTGCACTTTTTTCGAAACTCACAAACAACTGTTCGTGGGCTGAAAAGGCTTTTGGAGCAATGAAACAGTAAAAACTGCTATAACTCAAAAATGCAATAAGATAGGTTCAAACTTTAAAAGACATGTTGTGCAGATGTACAAGCCCCTCTTGCACAGAAAGTATGGGTTAGATATCTCTTGTAGTTTCTTCAGAACACACAAATTATCTGAAAATGCTTTTGAAGCAATAGACACAAAAACAGCTATAAATCCAAAACCTAATATGATAGACTCAAACTTTAAACTATATATTGTGTAGAGTTACAGGTCCTACTTGCCCAGCAAAAAGGGTTTGAATAGCTCTTGTTTTTTTTTCAGAACTCACAAACAACTGTTCATGGGCTGAAAAGGCTTTTGGAGCAATAAAACAGTAAAAACTGCTATAACTCAAAAACGCAATAAGATAGGTTCAAACTTTAAAAGACATGTTGTGCAGATGTACAAGCCCCTCTTGCACAAAAAGTATGGGTTAGATATCTCTTGTAGTTTCTTCAGAACACATAAATTATCTGAAAATGCTTTTGAAGCAATAGACACAAAAACAGCTATAAATCCAAAACCTAATATGATAGACTCAAACTTTAAACTATATATTGTGTAGATTTACAGGTCCTACTTGCCCAGCAAAAAGGGTTTGAATAGCTCTTGCACTTTTTTCGAAACTCACAAACAACTGTTCATGGGCTGAAAAGGCTTTTGGAGCAATAAAACAGTAAAAAACTGCTATAACTCAAAAATGCAAAAAGATAGGTTCAAACTTTAAAAGACATGATGTGCAGATGTACAAGCCCCTCTTGCACAGAAAGTATGGGTTAGATATCTCTTGTAGTTTCTTCAGAACACACAAATTATCTGAAAATGCTTTTGAAGCAATAGACACATAAACAGCTATAAATCCAAAACCTAATATGATAGACTCAAACTTTAAACTATATATTGTGTAGATTTACAGGTCCTACTTGCCCAGCAAAAAGGGTTTGAATAGCTCTTGTTTTTTTTTCAGAACTCACAAACAACTGTTCATGGGCTGAAAAGGCTTTTGGAGCAATAAAACAGTAAAAACTGCTATAACTCAAAAATGCAATAAGATAGGTTCAAACTTTAAAAGACATGTTGTGCAGATGTACAAGCCCCTCTTGCACAGAAAGTATGGGTTAGATATCTCTTGTAGTTTCTTCAGAACACACACATTATCTGAAAATGCTTTTGAAGCAATAGACACAAAAACAGCTATAAATCCAAAACCTAATATGATAGACTCAAACTTTAAACTATATATTGTGTAGATTTACAGGTCCTACTTGCCCAGCAAAAAGGGTTTGAATAGCTCTTGCACTTTTTTCGAAACTCACAAACAACTGTTCATGGGCTGAAAAGGCTTTTGGAGCAATAAAACAGTAAAAACTGCTATAACTCAAAAATGCAATAAGATAGGTTCAAACTTTAAAAGACATGTTGTGCAGATGTACAAGCCCCTCTTGCACAGAAAGTATGGGTTAGATATCTCTTGTAGTTTCTTCAGAACACACAAATTATCTGAAAATGCTTTTGAAGCAATAGACACAAAAACAGCTATAAATCCAAAACCTAATATGATAGACTCAAACTTTAAACTATATATTGTGTAGATTTACAGGTCCTACTTTCCCAGCAAAAAGGGTTTGAATAGCTCTTGGTTTTTTTTCAGAACTCACAAACAACTGTTCATGGGCTGAAAAGGCTTTTGGAGCAATAAAACAGTAAAAACTGCTATAACTCAAAAATGCAATAAGATAGGTTCAAACTTTAAAAGACATGTTGTGCAGATGTACAAGCCCCTCTTGCACAGAAAGTATGGGTTAGATATCTCTTGTAGTTTCTTCAGAACACACAAATTATCTGAAAATGCTTTTGATGCAATTGACACAAAAACAGCTATAAATCCAAAACCTAATATGATAGACTTAAACTTTTAACTATATATTGTGTAGATTTACAGGTCCTACTTGCCCAGCAAAAAGGGTTTGAATAGCTCTTGCACTTTTTTCGAAACTCACAAACAACTGTTCATGGGCTGAAAAGGCTTTTGGAGCAATAAAACAGTAAAAACTGCTATAACTCAAAAATGCAATAAGATAGGTTCAAACTTTAAAAGACATGTTGTGCAGATGTACAAGCCCCTCTTGCACAGAAAGTATGGGTTAGATATCTCTTGTAGTTTCTTCAGAACACACAAATTATCTGAAAATGCTTTTGAAGCAATAGACACAAAAACAGCTATAAATCCAAAACCTAATATGATAGACTCAAACTTTGAACTATATATTGTGTAGATTTACAGGTCCTACTTGCCCAGCAAAAAGGGTTTGAATAGCTCTTGCACTTTTTTCGAAACTCACAAACAACTGTTCATGGGCTGAAAAGGCTTTTGGAGCAATAAAACAGTAAAAACTGCTATAACTCAAAAATGCAATAAGATAGGTTCAAACTTTAAAAGACATGTTGTGCAGATGTACAAGCCCCTCTTGCACAGAAAGTATGGGTTAGATATCTCTTGTAGTTTCTTCAGAACACACAAATTATCTGAAAATGCTTTTGAAGCAATAGACACAAAAACAGCTATAAATCCAAAACCTAATATGATAGACTCAAACTTTAAACTATATATTGTGTAGATGTACAGGTCCTACTTGCCCAGCAAAAAGGGTTTGAATAGCTCTTGGGTTTTTTCAGAACTCACAAACAACTGTTCATGGGCTGAAAAGGCTTTTGGAGCAATAAAACAGTAAAAACTGCTATAACTCAAAAATGCAATAAGATAGGTTCAAACTTTAAAAGACATGTTGTGCAGATGTACAAGCCCCTCTTGCACAGAAAGTATGGGTTAGATATCTCTTGTAGTTTCTTCAGAACACACAAATTATCTGAAAATGCTTTTGAAGCAATAGACACAAAAACAGCTATAAATCCAAAACCTAATATGATAGACTCAAACTTTAAACTATATATTGTGTAGATTTACAGGTCCTACTTGCCCAGCAAAAAGGGTTTGAATAGCTCTTGTTTTTTTTTTCAAAACTCACAAACAACTGTTCATGGGCTGAAAAGGCTTTTGGAGCAATAAAACAGTAAAAACTGCTATAACTCAAAAACGCAATAAGATAGGTTCAAACTTTAAAAGACATGTTGTGCAGATGTACAAGCCCCTCTTGCACAGAAAGTATGGGTTAGATATCTCTTGTAGTTTCTTCAGAACACACAAATTATCTGAAAATGCTTTTGAAGCAATAGACACAAAAACAGCTATATATCCAAAACCTAATATGATAGACACAAACTTTAAACTATATATTGTGTAGATTTACAGGTCCTACTTGCCCAGCAAAAAGGGTTTGAATAGCTCTTGCACTTTTTTCGAAACTCACAAACAACTGTTCATGGGCTGAAAAGGCTTTTGGAGCAATAAAACAGTAAAAACTGCTATAACTCAAAAATGCAATAAGATAGGTTCAAACTTTAAAAGACATGTTGTGCAGATGTAAAAGCCCCTCTTGCACAGAAAGTATGGGTTAGATATCTCTTGTAGTTTCTTCAGAACACACAAATTATCTGAAAATGCTTTTGAAGCAATAGACACAAAAACAGCTATAAATCCAAAACCTAATATGATAGACTCAAACTTTAAACTATATATTGTGTAGATTTACAGGTCCTACTTGCCCAGCAAAAAGGGTTTGAATAGCTCTTGCACTTTTTTCGAAACTCACAAACAACTGTTCATGGGCTGAAAAGGCTTTTGGAGCAATAAAACAGTAAAAACTGCTATAACTCAAAAATGCAATAAGATAGGTTCAAACTTTAAAAGACATGTTGTGCAGATGTACAAGCCCCTCTTGCACAGAAAGTATGGGTTAGATATCTCTTGTAGTTTCTTCAGAACACACAAATTATCTGAAAATGCTTTTGAAGCAATTGACACAAAAACAGCTATAAATCCAAAACCTAATATGATAGACTCAAACTTTAAACTATATATTGTGTAGATTTACAGGTCCTACTTGCCCAGCAAAAAGGGTTTGAATAGCTCTTGCACTTTTTTCGAAACTCACAAACAACTGTTCATGGGCTGAAAAGGCTTTTGGAGCAATAAAACAGTAAAAACTGCTATAACTCAAAAATGCAATAAGATAGGTTCAAACTTTAAAAGACATGTTGTGCAGATGTACAAGCCCCTCTTGCACAGAAAGTATGGGTTAGATATCTCTTGTAGTTTCTTCAGAACACACAAATTATCTGAAAATGCTTTTGAAGCAATAGACACAAAAACAGCTATAAATCCAAAACCTAATGTGATAGACTCAAACTTTGAACTATATATTGTGTAGATTTACAGGTCCTACTTGCCCAGCAAAAAGGGTTTGAATAGCTCTTGCACTTTTTTCGAAACTCACAAACAACTGTTCATGGGCTGAAAAGGCTTTTGGAGCAATAAAACAGTCAAAACTGCTATAACTCAAAAATGCAATAAGATAGGTTCAAACTTTAAAAGACATGTTGTGCAGATGTACAAGCCCCTCTTGCACAGAAAGTATGGGTTAGATATCTCTTGTAGTTTCTTCAGAACACACAAATTATCTGAAAATGCTTTTGAAGCAATAGACACAAAAACAGCTATAAATCCAAAACCTAATATGATAGACTCAAACTTTAAACTATATATTGTGTAGATTTACAGGTCCTACTTGCCCAGCAAAAAGGGTTTGAATAGCTCTTGCACTTTTTTCGAAACTCACAAACAACTGTTCATGGGCTGAAAAGGCTTTTGGAGCAATAAAACAGTAAAAACTGCTATAACTCAAAAATGCAATAAGATAGGTTCAAACTTTAAAAGACATGTTGTGCAGATGTACAAGCCCCTCTTGCACAGAAAGTATGGGTTAGATATCTCTTGTAGTTTCTTCAGAACACACAAATTATCTGAAAATGCTTTTGAAGCAATAGACACAAAAACAGCTATAAATTCAAAACCTAATATGATAGACTCAAACTTTAAACTATATATTGTGTAGATTTACAGGTCCTACTTGCCCAGCAAAAAGGGTTTGAATAGCTCTTGTTTTTTTTTCAGAACTCACAAACAACTGTTCATGGGCTGAAAAGGCTTTTGGAGCAATAAAACAGTAAAAACTGCTATAACTCAAAAATGCAATAAGATAGGTTCAAACTTTAAAAGACATGATGTGCAGATGTACAAGCCCCTCTTGCACAGAAAGTATGGGTTAGATATCTCTTGTAGTTTCTTCAGAACACACAAATTATCTGAAAATGCTTTTGAAGCAATAGACACAAAAACAGCTATAAATCCAAAACCTAATATGATAGACTCAAACTTTAAACTATATATTGTGTAGATTTACAGGTCCTACTTGCCCAGCAAAAAGGGTTTGAATAGCTCTTGCACTTTTTTCGAAACTCACAAACAACTGTTCATGGGCTGAAAAGGCTTTTGGAGCAATAAAACAGTAAAAACTGCTATAACTCAAAAATGCAATAAGATAGGTTCAAACTTTAAAAGACATGTTGTGCAGATGTACAAGCCCCTCTTGCACAGAAAGTATGGGTTAGATATCTCTTGTAGTTTCTTCAGAACACACAAATTATCTGAAAATGCTTTTGAAGCAATTTACACAAAAACAGCTATAAATCCAAAACCTAATATGATAGACTCAAACTTTAAACTATATATTGTGTAGATTTACAGGTCCTACTTGCCCAGCAAAAAGGGTTTGAATAGCTCTTGCACTTTTTTCGAAACTCACAAACAACTGTTCATGGGCTGAAAAGGCTTTTGGAGCAATAAAACAGTAAAAACTGCTATAACTCAAAAATGCAATAAGATAGGTTCAAACTTTAAAAGACATGTTGTGCAGATGTACAAGCCCCTCTTGCACAGAAAGTATGGGTTAGATATATCTTGTAGTTTCTTCAGAACACACAAATTATCTGAAAATGCTTTTGAAGCAATAGACACAAAAACAGCTATAAATCCAAAACCTAATATGATAGACTCAAACTTTAAACTATATATTGTGTAGATTTACAGGTCCTACTTGCCCAGCAAAAAGGGTTTGAATAGCTCTTGTTTTTTTTTCAGAACTCACAAACAACTGTTCATGGGCTGAAAAGGCTTTTGGAGCAATAAAACAGTAAAAACTGCTATAACTCAAAAATGCAATAAGATAGGTTCAAACTTTAAAAGACATGATGTGCAGATGTACAAGCCCCTCTTGCACAGAAAGTATGGGTTAGATATCTCTTGTAGTTTCTTCAGAACACACAAATTATCTGAAAATGCTTTTGAAGCAATAGACACAAAAACAGCTATAAATCCAAAACCTAATATGATAGACTCAAACTTTAAACTATATATTGTGTAGATTTACAGGTCCTACTTGCCCAGCAAAAAGGGTTTGAATAGCTCTTGCACTTTTTTCGAAACTCACAAACAACTGTTCATGGGCTGAAAAGGCTTTTGGAGCAATAAAACAGTAAAAACTGCTATAACTCAAAAATGCAATAAGATAGGTTCAAACTTTAAAAGACATGTTGTGCAGATGTACAAGCCCCTCTTGCACAGAAAGTATGGGTTAGATATCTCTTGTAGTTTCTTCAGAACACACAAATTATCTGAAAATGCTTTTGAAGCAATTTACACAAAAACAGCTATAAATCCAAAACCTAATATGATAGACTCAAACTTTAAACTATATATTGTGTAGATTTACAGGTCCTACTTGCCCAGCAAAAAGGGTTTGAATAGCTCTTGCACTTTTTTCGAAACTCACAAACAACTGTTCATGGGCTGAAAAGGCTTTTGGAGCAATAAAACAGTAAAAAACTGCTATAACTCAAAAATGCAAAAAGATAGGTTCAAACTTTAAAAGACATGATGTGCAGATGTACAAGCCCCTCTTGCACAGAAAGTATGGGTTAGATATCTCTTGTAGTTTCTTCAGAACACACAAATTATCTGAAAATGCTTTTGAAGCAATAGACACATAAACAGCTATAAATCCAAAACCTAATATGATAGACTCAAACTTTAAACTATATATTGTGTAGATTTACAGGTCCTACTTGCCCAGCAAAAAGGGTTTGAATAGCTCTTGTTTTTTTTTCAGAACTCACAAACAACTGTTCATGGGCTGAAAAGGCTTTTGGAGCAATAAAACAGTAAAAACTGCTATAACTCAAAAATGCAATAAGATAGGTTCAAACTTTAAAAGACATGTTGTGCAGATGTACAAGCCCCTCTTGCACAGAAAGTATGGGTTAGATATCTCTTGTAGTTTCTTCAGAACACACACATTATCTGAAAATGCTTTTGAAGCAATAGACACAAAAACAGCTATAAATCCAAAACCTAATATGATAGACTCAAACTTTAAACTATATATTGTGTAGATTTACAGGTCCTACTTGCCCAGCAAAAAGGGTTTGAATAGCTCTTGCACTTTTTTCGAAACTCACAAACAACTGTTCATGGGCTGAAAAGGCTTTTGGAGCAATAAAACAGTAAAAACTGCTATAACTCAAAAATGCAATAAGATAGGTTCAAACTTTAAAAGACATGTTGTGCAGATGTACAAGCCCCTCTTGCACAGAAAGTATGGGTTAGATATCTCTTGTAGTTTCTTCAGAACACACAAATTATCTGAAAATGCTTTTGAAGCAATAGACACAAAAACAGCTATAAATCCAAAACCTAATATGATAGACTCAAACTTTAAACTATATATTGTGTAGATTTACAGGTCCTACTTTCCCAGCAAAAAGGGTTTGAATAGCTCTTGGTTTTTTTTCAGAACTCACAAACAACTGTTCATGGGCTGAAAAGGCTTTTGGAGCAATAAAACAGTAAAAACTGCTATAACTCAAAAATGCAATAAGATAGGTTCAAACTTTAAAAGACATGTTGTGCAGATGTACAAGCCCCTCTTGCACAGAAAGTATGGGTTAGATATCTCTTGTAGTTTCTTCAGAACACACAAATTATCTGAAAATGCTTTTGATGCAATTGACACAAAAACAGCTATAAATCCAAAACCTAATATGATAGACTTAAACTTTTAACTATATATTGTGTAGATTTACAGGTCCTACTTGCCCAGCAAAAAGGGTTTGAATAGCTCTTGCACTTTTTTCGAAACTCACAAACAACTGTTCATGGGCTGAAAAGGCTTTTGGAGCAATAAAACAGTAAAAACTGCTATAACTCAAAAATGCAATAAGATAGGTTCAAACTTTAAAAGACATGTTGTGCAGATGTACAAGCCCCTCTTGCACAGAAAGTATGGGTTAGATATCTCTTGTAGTTTCTTCAGAACACACAAATTATCTGAAAATGCTTTTGAAGCAATAGACACAAAAACAGCTATAAATCCAAAACCTAATATGATAGACTCAAACTTTAAACTATATATTGTGTAGATGTACAGGTCCTACTTGCCCAGCAAAAAGGGTTTGAATAGCTCTTGGGTTTTTTCAGAACTCACAAACAACTGTTCATGGGCTGAAAAGGCTTTTGGAGCAATAAAACAGTAAAAACTGCTATAACTCAAAAATGCAATAAGATAGGTTCAAACTTTAAAAGACATGTTGTGCAGATGTACAAGCCCCTCTTGCACAGAAAGTATGGGTTAGATATCTCTTGTAGTTTCTTCAGAACACACAAATTATCTGAAAATGCTTTTGAAGCAATAGACACAAAAACAGCTATAAATCCAAAACCTAATATGATAGACTCAAACTTTAAACTATATATTGTGTAGATTTACAGGTCCTACTTGCCCAGCAAAAAGGGTTTGAATAGCTCTTGTTTTTTTTTTCAAAACTCACAAACAACTGTTCATGGGCTGAAAAGGCTTTTGGAGCAATAAAACAGTAAAAACTGCTATAACTCAAAAACGCAATAAGATAGGTTCAAACTTTAAAAGACATGTTGTGCAGATGTACAAGCCCCTCTTGCACAGAAAGTATGGGTTAGATATCTCTTGTAGTTTCTTCAGAACACACAAATTATCTGAAAATGCTTTTGAAGCAATAGACACAAAAACAGCTATATATCCAAAACCTAATATGATAGACACAAACTTTAAACTATATATTGTGTAGATTTACAGGTCCTACTTGCCCAGCAAAAAGGGTTTGAATAGCTCTTGCACTTTTTTCGAAACTCACAAACAACTGTTCATGGGCTGAAAAGGCTTTTGGAGCAATAAAACAGTAAAAACTGCTATAACTCAAAAATGCAATAAGATAGGTTCAAACTTTAAAAGACATGTTGTGCAGATGTAAAAGCCCCTCTTGCACAGAAAGTATGGGTTAGATATCTCTTGTAGTTTCTTCAGAACACACAAATTATCTGAAAATGCTTTTGAAGCAATAGACACAAAAACAGCTATAAATCCAAAACCTAATATGATAGACTCAAACTTTAAACTATATATTGTGTAGATTTACAGGTCCTACTTGCCCAGCAAAAAGGGTTTGAATAGCTCTTGCACTTTTTTCGAAACTCACAAACAACTGTTCATGGGCTGAAAAGGCTTTTGGAGCAATAAAACAGTAAAAACTGCTATAACTCAAAAATGCAATAAGATAGGTTCAAACTTTAAAAGACATGTTGTGCAGATGTACAAGCCCCTCTTGCACAGAAAGTATGGGTTAGATATCTCTTGTAGTTTCTTCAGAACACACAAATTATCTGAAAATGCTTTTGAAGCAATTGACACAAAAACAGCTATAAATCCAAAACCTAATATGATAGACTCAAACTTTAAACTATATATTGTGTAGATTTACAGGTCCTACTTGCCCAGCAAAAAGGGTTTGAATAGCTCTTGCACTTTTTTCGAAACTCACAAACAACTGTTCATGGGCTGAAAAGGCTTTTGGAGCAATAAAACAGTAAAAACTGCTATAACTCAAAAATGCAATAAGATAGGTTCAAACTTTAAAAGACATGTTGTGCAGATGTACAAGCCCCTCTTGCACAGAAAGTATGGGTTAGATATCTCTTGTAGTTTCTTCAGAACACACAAATTATCTGAAAATGCTTTTGAAGCAATAGACACAAAAACAGCTATAAATCCAAAACCTAATGTGATAGACTCAAACTTTGAACTATATATTGTGTAGATTTACAGGTCCTACTTGCCCAGCAAAAAGGGTTTGAATAGCTCTTGCACTTTTTTCGAAACTCACAAACAACTGTTCATGGGCTGAAAAGGCTTTTGGAGCAATAAAACAGTCAAAACTGCTATAACTCAAAAATGCAATAAGATAGGTTCAAACTTTAAAAGACATGTTGTGCAGATGTACAAGCCCCTCTTGCACAGAAAGTATGGGTTAGATATCTCTTGTAGTTTCTTCAGAACACACAAATTATCTGAAAATGCTTTTGAAGCAATAGACACAAAAACAGCTATAAATCCAAAACCTAATATGATAGACTCAAACTTTAAACTATATATTGTGTAGATTTACAGGTCCTACTTGCCCAGCAAAAAGGGTTTGAATAGCTCTTGCACTTTTTTCGAAACTCACAAACAACTGTTCATGGGCTGAAAAGGCTTTTGGAGCAATAAAACAGTAAAAACTGCTATAACTCAAAAATGCAATAAGATAGGTTCAAACTTTAAAAGACATGTTGTGCAGATGTACAAGCCCCTCTTGCACAGAAAGTATGGGTTAGATATCTCTTGTAGTTTCTTCAGAACACACAAATTATCTGAAAATGCTTTTGAAGCAATAGACACAAAAACAGCTATAAATTCAAAACCTAATATGATAGACTCAAACTTTAAACTATATATTGTGTAGATTTACAGGTCCTACTTGCCCAGCAAAAAGGGTTTGAATAGCTCTTGTTTTTTTTTCAGAACTCACAAACAACTGTTCATGGGCTGAAAAGGCTTTTGGAGCAATAAAACAGTAAAAACTGCTATAACTCAAAAATGCAATAAGATAGGTTCAAACTTTAAAAGACATGATGTGCAGATGTACAAGCCCCTCTTGCACAGAAAGTATGGGTTAGATATCTCTTGTAGTTTCTTCAGAACACACAAATTATCTGAAAATGCTTTTGAAGCAATAGACACAAAAACAGCTATAAATCCAAAACCTAATATGATAGACTCAAACTTTAAACTATATATTGTGTAGATTTACAGGTCCTACTTGCCCAGCAAAAAGGGTTTGAATAGCTCTTGCACTTTTTTCGAAACTCACAAACAACTGTTCATGGGCTGAAAAGGCTTTTGGAGCAATAAAACAGTAAAAACTGCTATAACTCAAAAATGCAATAAGATAGGTTCAAACTTTAAAAGACATGTTGTGCAGATGTACAAGCCCCTCTTGCACAGAAAGTATGGGTTAGATATCTCTTGTAGTTTCTTCAGAACACACAAATTATCTGAAAATGCTTTTGAAGCAATTTACACAAAAACAGCTATAAATCCAAAACCTAATATGATAGACTCAAACTTTAAACTATATATTGTGTAGATTTACAGGTCCTACTTGCCCAGCAAAAAGGGTTTGAATAGCTCTTGCACTTTTTTCGAAACTCACAAACAACTGTTCATGGGCTGAAAAGGCTTTTGGAGCAATAAAACAGTAAAAACTGCTATAACTCAAAAATGCAATAAGATAGGTTCAAACTTTAAAAGACATGTTGTGCAGATGTACAAGCCCCTCTTGCACAGAAAGTATGGGTTAGATATATCTTGTAGTTTCTTCAGAACACACAAATTATCTGAAAATGCTTTTGAAGCAATAGACACAAAAACAGCTATAAATCCAAAACCTAATATGATAGACTCAAACTTTAAACTATATATTGTGTAGATTTACAGGTCCTACTTGCCCAGCAAAAAGGGTTTGAATAGCTCTTGTTTTTTTTTCAGAACTCACAAACAACTGTTCATGGGCTGAAAAGGCTTTTGGAGCAATAAAACAGTAAAAACTGCTATAACTCAAAAATGCAATAAGATAGGTTCAAACTTTAAAAGACATGATGTGCAGATGTACAAGCCCCTCTTGCACAGAAAGTATGGGTTAGATATCTCTTGTAGTTTCTTCAGAACACACAAATTATCTGAAAATGCTTTTGAAGCAATAGACACAAAAACAGCTATAAATCCAAAACCTAATATGATAGACTCAAACTTTAAACTATATATTGTGTAGATTTACAGGTCCTACTTGCCCAGCAAAAAGGGTTTGAATAGCTCTTGCACTTTTTTCGAAACTCACAAACAACTGTTCATGGGCTGAAAAGGCTTTTGGAGCAATAAAACAGTAAAAACTGCTATAACTCAAAAATGCAATAAGATAGGTTCAAACTTTAAAAGACATGTTGTGCAGATGTACAAGCCCCTCTTGCACAGAAAGTATGGGTTAGATATCTCTTGTAGTTTCTTCAGAACACACAAATTATCTGAAAATGCTTTTGAAGCAATTTACACAAAAACAGCTATAAATCCAAAACCTAATATGATAGACTCAAACTTTAAACTATATATTGTGTAGATTTACAGGTCCTACTTGCCCAGCAAAAAGGGTTTGAATAGCTCTTGCACTTTTTTCGAAACTCACAAACAACTGTTCATGGGCTGAAAAGGCTTTTGGAGCAATAAAACAGTAAAAACTGCTATAACTCAAAAATGCAATAAGATAGGTTCAAACTTTAAAAGACATGTTGTGCAGATGTACAAGCCCCTCTTGCACAGAAAGTATGGGTTAGATATCTCTTGTAGTTTCTTCAGAACACACAAATTATCTGAAAATGCTTTTGAAGCAATAGACACAAAAACAGCTATAAATCCAAAACCTAATATGATAGACTCAAACTTTAAACTATATATTGTGTAGATTTACAGGTCCTACTTGCCCAGCAAAAAGGGTTTGAATAGCTCTTGCACTTTTTTCGAAACTCACAAACAACTGTTCATGGGCTGAAAAGGCTTTTGGAGCAATAAAACAGTAAAAACTGCTATAACTCAAAAATGCAATAAGATAGGTTCAAACTTTAAAAGACATGTTTGTGCAGATGTACAAGCCCCTCTTGCACAGAAAGTATGGGTTAGATATCTCTTGTAGTTTCTTCAGAACACACAAATTATCTGAAAATGCTTTTGAAGCAATAGACACAAAAACAGCTATAAATCCAAAATCTAATATGATAGACTCAAACTTTAAACTATATATTGTGTAGATTTACACGTCCTACTTGCCCAGCAAAAAGGGTTTGAATAGCTCTTGTTTTTTTTTCAGAACTCACAAACAACTGTTCATTGGCTGAAAAGGCTTTTGGAGCAATAAAACAGTAAAAACTGCTATAACTCAAAAATGCAATAAGATAGGTTCAATCTTTAAAAGACATGTTGTGCAGATGTACAAGCCCCTCTTGCACAGAAAGTATGGGTTAGATATCTCTTGTAGTTTCTTCAGAACACACAAATTATCTGAAAATGCTTTTGAAGCAATAGACACAAAAACAGCTGTAAATCCAAAACCTAATATGATAGACTCAAACTTTGAACTATATATTGTGTAGATTTACAGGTCCTACTTGCCCAGCAAAAAGGGTTTGAATAGCTCTTGGTTTTTTTTCGAAACTCACAAACAACTGTTCATGGGCTGAAAAGGCTTTTGGAGCAATAAAACAGTAAAAACTGCTATAACTCAAAAACGCAATAAGATAGGTTCAAACTTTAAAAGACATGTTGTGCAGATGTACAAGCCCCTCTTGCACAGAAAGTATGGGTTAGATATCTCTTGTAGTTTCTTCAGAACACACAAATTATCTGAAAATGCTTTTGAAGCAATTGACACAAAAACAGCTATAAATCCAAAACCTAATATGATAGACTCAAACTTTAAACTATATATTGTGTAGATTTACAGGTCCTACTTGCCCAGCAAAAAGGGTTTGAATAGCTCTTGCACTTTTTTCGAAACTCACAAACAACTGTTCATGGGCTGAAAAGGCTTTTGGAGCAATAAAACAGTAAAAACTGCTATAACTCAAAAATGCAATAAGATAGGTTCAAACTTTAAAAGACATGTTGTGCAGATGTACAAGCCCCTCTTGCACAGAAAGTATGGGTTAGATATCTCTTGTAGTTTCTTCAGAACACACAAATTATCTGAAAATGCTTTTGAAGCAATAGACACAAAAACAGCTATAAATCCAAAACCTAATGTGATAGACTCAAACTTTGAACTATATATTGTGTAGATTTACAGGTCCTACTTGCCCAGCAAAAAGGGTTTGAATAGCTCTTGCACTTTTTTCGAAACTCACAAACAACTGTTCATGGGCTGAAAAGGCTTTTGGAGCAATAAAACAGTAAAAACTGCTATAACTCAAAAATGCAATAAGATAGGTTCAAACTTTAAAAGACATGTTGTGCAGATGTACAAGCCCCTCTTGCACAGAAAGTATGGGTTAGATATCTCTTGTAGTTTCTTCAGAACACACAAATTATCTGAAAATGCTTTTGAAGCAATAGACACAAAAACAGCTATAAATCCAAAACCTAATATGATAGACTCAAACTTTAAACTATATATTGTGTAGATTTACAGGTCCTACTTGCCCAGCAAAAAGGGTTTGAATAGCTCTTGCACTTTTTTCGAAACTCACAAACAACTGTTCATGGGCTGAAAAGGCTTTTGGAGCAATAAAACAGTAAAAAACTGCTATAACTCAAAAATGCAAAAAGATAGGTTCAAACTTTAAAAGACATGATGTGCAGATGTACAAGCCCCTCTTGCACAGAAAGTATGGGTTAGATATCTCTTGTAGTTTCTTCAGAACACACAAATTATCTGAAAATGCTTTTGAAGCAATAGACACAAAAACAGCTATAAATCCAAAACCTAATATGATAGACTCAAACTTTAAACTATATATTGTGTAGATTTACAGGTCCTACTTGCCCAGCAAAAAGGGTTTGAATAGCTCTTGTTTTTTTTTCAGAACTCACAAACAACTGTTCATGGGCTGAAAAGGCTTTTGGAGCAATAAAACAGTAAAAACTGCTATAACTCAAAAATGCAATAAGATAGGTTCAAACTTTAAAAGACATGTTGTGCAGATGTACAAGCCCCTCTTGCACAGAAAGTATGGGTTAGATATCTCTTGTAGTTTCTTCAGAACACACAAATTATCTGAAAATGCTTTTGAAGCAATAGACACAAAAACAGCTATAAATCCAAAACCTAATATGATAGACTCAAACTTTAAACTATATATTGTGTAGATTTACAGGTCCTACTTGCCCAGCAAAAAGGGTTTGAATAGCTCTTGCACTTTTTTCGAAACTCACAAACAACTGTTCATGGGCTGAAAAGGCTTTTGGAGCAATAAAACAGTAAAAACTGCTATAACTCAAAAATGCAATAAGATAGGTTCAAACTTTAAAAGACATGTTGTGCAGATGTACAAGCCCCTCTTGCACAGAAAGTATGGGTTAGATATCTCTTGTAGTTTCTTCAGAACACACAAATTATCTGAAAATGCTTTTGAAGCAATAGACACAAAAACAGCTATAAATCCAAAACCTAATATGATAGACTCAAACTTTAAACTATATATTGTGTAGATTTACAGGTCCTACTTGCCCAGCAAAAAGGGTTTGAATAGCTCTTGGTTTTTTTTCAGAACTCACAAACAACTGTTCATGGGCTGAAAAGGCTTTTGGATCAATAAAACAGTAAAAACTGCTATAACTCAAAAATGCAATAAGATAGGTTCAAACTTTAAAAGACATGTTGTGCAGATGTACAAGCCCCTCTTGCACAGAAAGTATGGGTTAGATATCTCTTGTAGTTTCTTCAGAACACACAAATTATCTGAAAATGCTTTTGAAGCAATAGACACAAAAACAGCTATAAATCCAAAACCTAATATGATAGACTCAAACTTTAAACTATATATTGTGTAGATTTACAGGTCCTACTTGCCCAGCAAAAAGGGTTTGAATAGCTCTTGCACTTTTTTCGAAACTCACAAACAACTGTTCATGGGCTGAAAAGGCTTTTGGAGCAATAAAACAGTAAAAACTGCTATAACTCAAAAATGCAATAAGATAGGTTCAAACTTTAAAAGACATGTTGTGCAGATGTACAAGCCCCTCTTGCACAGAAAGTATGGGTTAGATATCTCTTGTAGTTTCTTCAGAACACACAAATTATCTGAAAATGCTTTTGAAGCAATAGACACAAAAACAGCTATAAATCCAAAACCTAATATGATAGACTCAAACTTTAAACTATATATTGTGTAGATTTACAGGTCCTACTTTCCCAGCAAAAAGGGTTTGAATAGCTCTTGGTTTTTTTTCAGAACTCACAAACAACTGTTCATGGGCTGAAAAGGCTTTTGGAGCAATAAAACAGTAAAAACTGCTATAACTCAAAAATGCAATAAGATAGGTTCAAACTTTAAAAGACATGTTGTGCAGATGTACAGGCCCCTCTTGCACAGAAAGTATGGGTTAGATATCTCTTGTAGTTTCTTCAGAACACACAAATTATCTGAAAATGCTTTTGATGCAATTGACACAAAAACAGCTATAAATCCAAAACCTAATATGATAGACTTAAACTTTTAACTATATATTGTGTAGATTTACAGGTCCTACTTGCCCAGCAAAAAGGGTTTGAATAGCTCTTGCACTTTTTTCGAAACTTACAAACAACTGTTCATGGGCTGAAAAGGCTTTTGGAGCAATAAAACAGTAAAAACTGCTATAACTCAAAAATGCAATAAGATAGGTTCAAACTTTAAAAGACATGTTGTGCAGATGTACAAGCCCCTCTTGCACAGAAAGTATGGGTTAGATATCTCTTGTAGTTTCTTCAGAACACACAAATTATCTGAAAATGCTTTTGAAGCAATAGACACAAAAACAGCTATAAATCCAAAACCTAATATGATAGACTCAAACTTTAAACTATATATTGTGTAGATTTACAGGTCCTACTTGCCCAGCAAAAAGGGTTTGAATAGCTCTTGTTTTTTTTTTCAAAACTCACAAACAACTGTTCATGGGCTGAAAAGGCTTTTGGAGCAATAAAGCAGTAAAAACTGCTATAACTCAAAAACGCAATAAGATAGGTTCAAACTTTAAAAGACATGTTGTGCAGATGTAAAAGCCCCTCTTGCACAGAAAGTATGGGTTAGATATCTCTTGTAGTTTCTTCAGAACACACAAATTATCTGAAAATGCTTTTGAAGCAATAGACACAAAAACAGCTATAAATCCAAAACCTAATACGATAGACTCAAACTTTAAACTATATATTGTGTAGATTTACAGGTCCTACTTGCCCAGCAAAAAGGGTTTGAATAGCTCTTGCACTTTTTTCGAAACTCACAAACAACTGTTCATGGGCTGAAAAGGCTTTTGGAGCAATAAAACAGTAAAAACTGCTATAACTCAAAAATGCAATAAGATAGGTTCAAACTTTAAAAGACATGTTGTGCAGATCTACAAGCCCCTCTTGCACAGAAAGTATGGGTTAGATATCTCTTGTAGTTTCTTCAGAACACACAAATTATCTGAAAATGCTTTTGAAGCAATTGACACAAAAACAGCTATAAATCCAAAACCTAATATGATAGACTCAAACTTTAAACTATATATTGTGTAGATTTACAGGTCCTACTTGCCCAGCAAAAAGGGTTTGAATAGCTCTTGGTTTTTTTTCAGAACTCACAAACAACTGTTCATGGGCTGAAAAGGCTTTTGGAGCAATAAAACAGTAAAAACTGCTATAACTCAAAAATGCAATAAGATAGGTTCAAACTTTAAAAGACATGTTGTGCAGATGTACAAGCCCCTCTTGCACAGAAAGTATGGGTTAGATATCTCTTGTAGTTTCTTCAGAACACACAAATTATCTGAAAATGCTTTTGAAGCAATAGACACAAAAACAGCTATACATCCAAAACCTAATATGATAGACTCAAACTTTGAACTATATATTGTGTAGATTTACAGGTCCTACGTGCCCAGCAAAAAGGGTTTGAATAGCTCTTGCACTTTTTTCGAAACTCACAAACAACTGTTCATGGGCTGAAAAGGCTTTTGGAGCAAAAAAACAGTAAAAACTGCTATAACTCAAAAATGCAATAAGATAGGTTCAAACTTTAAAAGACATGTTGTGCAGATGTACAAGCCCCTCTTGCACAGAAAGTATGGGTTAGATATCTCTTGTAGTTTCTTCAGAACACACAAATTATCTGAAAATGCTTTTGAAGCAATAGACACAAAAACAGCTATAAATCCAAAACCTAATATGATAGACTCAAACTTTAAACTATATATTGTGTAGATTTACAGGTCCTACTTGCCCAGCAAAAAGGGTTTGAATAGCTCTTGCACTTTTTTCGAAACTCACAAACAACTGTTCATGGGCTGAAAAGGCTTTTGGAGCAATAAAACAGTAAAAACTGCTATAACTCAAAAATGCAATAAGATAGGTTCAAACTTTAAAAGACATGTTGTGCAGATGTACAAGCCCCTCTTGCACAGAAAGTATGGGTTAGATATATCTTGTAGTTTCTTCAGAACACACAAATTATCTGAAAATGCTTTTGAAGCAATAGACACAAAAACAGCTGTAAATCCAAAACCTAATATGATAGACTCAAACTTTGAACTATATATTGTGTAGATTTACAGGTCCTACTTGCCCAGCAAAAAGGGTTTGAATAGCTCTTGTTTTTTTTTCGAAACTCACAAACAACTGTTCATGGGCTGAAAAGGCTTTTGGAGCAATAAAACAGTAAAAACTGCTATAACTCAAAAATGCAATAAGATAGGTTCAAACTTTAAAAGACATGTTGTGCAGATGTACAAGCCCCTCTTGCACAGAAAGTATGGGTTAGATATCTCTTGTAGTTTCTTCAGAACACACAAATTATCTGAAAATGCTTTTGAAGCAATAGACACAAAAACAGCTATACATCCAAAACCTAATATGATAGACTCAAACTTTGAACTATATATTGTGTAGATTTACAGGTCCTACGTGCCCAGCAAAAAGGGTTTGAATAGCTCTTGCACTTTTTTCGAAACTCACAAACAACTGTTCATGGGCTGAAAAGGCTTTTGGAGCAAAAAAACAGTAAAAACTGCTATAACTCAAAAATGCAATAAGATAGGTTCAAACTTTAAAAGACATGTTGTGCAGATGTACAAGCCCCTCTTGCACAGAAAGTATGGGTTAGATATCTCTTGTAGTTTCTTCAGAACACACAAATTATCTGAAAATGCTTTTGAAGCAATAGACACAAAAACAGCTATAAATCCAAAACCTAATATGATAGACTCAAACTTTAAACTATATATTGTGTAGATTTACAGGTCCTACTTGCCCAGCAAAAAGGGTTTGAATAGCTCTTGCACTTTTTTCGAAACTCACAAACAACTGTTCATGGGCTGAAAAGGCTTTTGGAGCAATAAAACAGTAAAAACTGCTATAACTCAAAAATGCAATAAGATAGGTTCAAACTTTAAAAGACATGTTGTGCAGATGTACAAGCCCCTCTTGCACAGAAAGTATGGGTTAGATATATCTTGTAGTTTCTTCAGAACACACAAATTATCTGAAAATGCTTTTGAAGCAATAGACACAAAAACAGCTGTAAATCCAAAACCTAATATGATAGACTCAAACTTTGAACTATATATTGTGTAGATTTACAGGTCCTACTTGCCCAGCAAAAAGGGTTTGAATAGCTCTTGTTTTTTTTTCGAAACTCACAAACAACTGTTCATGGGCTGAAAAGGCTTTTGGAGCAATAAAACAGTAAAAACTGCTATAACTCAAAAACGCAATAAGATAGGTTCAAACTTTAAAAGACATGTTGTGCAGATGTACAAGCCCCTCTTGCACAGAAAGTATGGGTTAGATATCTCTTGTAGTTTCTTCAGAACACACAAATTATCTGAAAATGCTTTTGAAGCAATAGACACAAAAACAGCTATAAATCCAAAACCTAATATGATAGACTCAAACTTTAAACTATATATTGTGTAGATTTACAGGTCCTACTTGCCCAGCAAAAAGGGTTCGAATAGCTCTTGCACTTTTTTCGAAACTCACAAACAACTGTTCATGGGCTGAAAAGGCTTTTGGAGCAATAAAACAGTAAAAACTGCTATAACTCAAAAATGCAATAAGATAGGTTCAAACTTTAAAAGACATGTTGTGCAGATGTACAAGCCCCTCTTGCACAGAAAGTATGGGTTAGATATCTCTTGTAGTTTCTTCAGAACACACAAATTA
The DNA here is from genome assembly GCF_026437365.1 of Eucyclogobius newberryi. Classification (NCBI taxonomy): domain Eukaryota; kingdom Metazoa; phylum Chordata; class Actinopteri; order Gobiiformes; family Gobiidae; genus Eucyclogobius; species Eucyclogobius newberryi. Next base: position 76,710 of record NW_027315980.1, read on the forward strand.
TCTGAAAATGCGTTTGAAGCAATAGACACAAAAACAGCTATAAATCCAAAACCTAATATGATAGACTCAAACTTTAAACTATATATTGTGTAGATTTACAGGTCCTACTTGCCCAGCAAAAAGGGTTTGAATAGCTCTTGTTTTTTTTTCAGAACTCACAAACAACTGTTCATGGGCTGAAAAGGCTTTTGGAGCAATAAAACAGTAAAAACTGCTATAACTCAAAAATTTAATAAGATAGGTTCAAACTTTAAAAGACATGTTATGCAGATGTACAAGCCCCTCTTGCACAGAAAGTATGGGTTAGATATCTCTTGTAGTTTCTTCAGAACACACAAATTATCTGAAAATGCGTTTGAAGCAATAGACACAAAAACAGCTATAAATCCAAAACCTAATATGATAGACACAAACTTTAAACTATATATTGTGTAGATTTACAGGTCCTACTTGCCCAGCAAAAAGGGTTTGAATAGCTCTTGCACTTTTTTCGAAACTCACAAACAACTGTTCATGGGCTGAAAAGGCTTTTGGAGCAATAAAACAGTAAAAACTGCTATAACTCAAAAATGCAATAAGATAGGTTCAAACTTTAAAAGACATATTGTTCAGATGTAAAAGCCCCTCTTGCACAGAAGTATGGGTTAGATATCTCTTGTAGTTTCTTCAGAACACACAAATTATCTGAAAATGCTTTTGAAGCAATAGACACAAAAACAGCTATAAATCCAAAACCTAATATGATAGACTCAAACTTTAAACTATATATTGTGTAGATTTACAGGTCCTACTTGCCCAGCAAAAAGGGTTTGAATAGCTCTTGCACTTTTTTCGAAACTCACAAACAACTGTTCATGGGCTGAAAAGGCTTTTGGAGCAATAAAACAGTAAAAACTGCTATAACTCAAAAATGCAATAAGATAGGTTCAAACTTTAAAAGACATGTTGTGCAGATGTACAAGCCCCTCTTGCACAGAAAGTATGGGTTAGATATCTCTTGTAGTTTCTTCAGAACACACAAATTATCTGAAAATGCTTTTGAAGCAATAGACACAAAAACAGCTATAAATCCAAAATCTAATATGATAGACTCAAACTTTAAACTATATATTGTGTAGATTTACACGTCCTACTTGCCCAGCAAAAAGGGTTTGAATAGCTCTTGTTTTTTTTTCAGAACTCACAAACAACTGTTCATGGGCTGAAAAGGCTTTTGGAGCAATAAAACAGTAAAAACTGCTATAACTCAAAAATGCAATAAGATAGGTTCAAACTTTAAAAGACATGTTGTGCAGATGTACAAGCCCCTCTTGCACAGAAAGTATGGGTTAGATATCTCTTGTAGTTTCTTCAGAACACACAAATTATCTGAAAATGCTTTTGAAGCAATAGACACAAAAACAGCTGTAAATCCAAAACCTAATATGATAGACTCAAACTTTGAACTATATATTGTGTAGATTTACAGGTCCTACTTGCCCAGCAAAAAGGGTTTGAATAGCTCTTGGTTTTTTTTCGAAACTCACAAACAACTGTTCATGGGCTGAAAAGGCTTTTGGAGCAATAAAACAGTAAAAACTGCTATAACTCAAAAACGCAATAAGATAGGTTCAAACTTTAAAAGACATGTTGTGCAGATGTACAAGCCCCTCTTGCACAGAAAGTATGGGTTAGATATCTCTTGTAGTTTCTTCAGAACACACAAATTATCTGAAAATGCTTTTGAAGCAATTGACACAAAAACAGCTATAAATCCAAAACCTAATATGATAGACTCAAACTTTAAACTATATATTGTGTAGATTTACAGGTCCTACTTGCCCAGCAAAAAGGGTTTGAATAGCTCTTGCACTTTTTTCGAAACTCACAAACAACTGTTCATGGGCTGAAAAGGCTTTTGGAGCAATAAAACAGTAAAAACTGCTATAACTCAAAAATGCAATAAGATAGGTTCAAACTTTAAAAGACATGTTGTGCAGATGTACAAGCCCCTCTTGCACAGAAAGTATGGGTTAGATATCTCTTGTAGTTTCTTCAGAACACACAAATTATCTGAAAATGCTTTTGAAGCAATAGACACAAAAACAGCTATAAATCCAAAACCTAATGTGATAGACTCAAACTTTGAACTATATATTGTGTAGATTTACAGGTCCTACTTGCCCAGCAAAAAAGGTTTGAATAGCTCTTGCACTTTTTTCGAAACTCACAAACAACTGTTCATGGGCTGAAAAGGCTTTTGGAGCAATAAAACAGTAAAAACTGCTATAACTCAAAAATGCAATAAGATATGTTCAAACTTTAAAAGACATGTTGTGCAGATGTACAAGCCCCTCTTGCACAGAAAGTATGGGTTAGATATCTCTTGTAGTTTCTTCAAAACACACAAATTATCTGAAAATGCTTTTGAAGCAATAGACACAAAAACAGCTATAAATCCAAAACCTAATATGATAGACTCAAACTTTAAACTATATATTGTGTAGATTTACAGGTCCTACTTGCCCAGCAAAAAGGGTTTGAATAGCTCTTGTTTTTTTTTCAGAACTCACAAACAACTGTTCATGGGCTGAAAAGGCTTTTGGAGCAATAAAACAGTAAAAACTGCTATAACTCAAAAATGCAATAAGATAGGTTCAAACTTTAAAAGACATGTTGTGCAGATGTACAAGCCCCTCTTGCACAGAAAGTATGGGTTAGATATCTCTTGTAGTTTCTTCAGAACACACAAATTATCTGAAAATGCTTTTGAAGCAACAGACACAAAAACAGCTATAAATCCAAAACCTAATATGATAGACTCAAACTTTAAACTATATATTGTGTAGATTTACAGGTCCTACTTTCCCAGCAAAAAGGGTTTGAAAAGCTCTTGCACTTTTTTCGAAACTCACAAACAACTGTTCATGGGCTGAAAAGGCTTTTGGAGCAATGAAACAGTAAAAACTGCTATAACTCAAAAATGCAATAAGATAGGTTCAAACTTTAAAAGACATGTTGTGCAGATGTACAAGCCCCTCTTGCACAGAAAGTATGGGTTAGATATCTCTTGTAGTTTCTTCAGAACACACAAATTATCTGAAAATGCTTTTGAAGCAATAGACACAAAAACAGCTATAAATCCAAAACCTAATATGATAGACTCAAACTTTAAACTATATATTGTGTAGATTTACAGGTCCTACTTGCCCAGCAAAAAGGGTTTGAATAGCTCTTGCACTTTTTTCGAAACTCACAAACAACTGTTCATGGGCTGAAAAGGCTTTTGGAGCAATAAAACAGTAAAAACTGCTATAACTCAAAAATGCAATAAGATAGGTTCAAACTTTAAAAGACATGTTGTGCAGATGTACAAGCCCCTCTTGCACAGAAAGTATGGGTTAGATATCTGTTGTAGTTTCTTCAGAACACACAAATTATCTGAAAATGCTTTTGAAGCAATAGACACAAAAACAGCTATAAATCCAAAACCTAATATGATAGACTCAAACTTTAAACTATATATTGTGTAGATTTACAGGTCCTACTTGCCCAGCAAAAAGGGTTCGAATAGCTCTTGCACTTTTTTCGAAACTCACAAACAACTGTTCGTGGGCTGAAAAGGCTTTTGGAGCAATGAAACAGTAAAAACTGCTATAACTCAAAAATGCAATAAGATAGGTTCAAACTTTAAAAGACATGTTGTGCAGATGTACAAGCCCCTCTTGCACAGAAAGTATGGGTTAGATATCTCTTGTAGTTTCTTCAGAACACACAAATTATCTGAAAATGCTTTTGAAGCAATAGACACAAAAACAGCTATAAATCCAAAACCTAATACGATAGACTCAAACTTTAAACTATATATTGTGTAGATTTACAGGTCCTACTTGCCCAGCAAAAAGGGTTTGAATAGCTCTTGCACTTTTTTCGAAACTCACAAACAACTGTTCATGGGCTGAAAAGGCTTTTGGAGCAATAAAACAGTAAAAACTGCTATAACTCAAAAATGCAATAAGATAGGTTCAAACTTTAAAAGACATGTTGTGCAGATGTACAAGCCCCTCTTGCACAGAAAGTATGGGTTAGATATCTCTTGTAGTTTCTTCAGAACACACAAATTATCTGAAAATGCTTTTGAAGCAATAGACACAAAAACAGCTATACATCCAAAACCTAATATGATAGACTCAAACTTTGAACTATATATTGTGTAGATTTACAGGTCCTACTTGCCCAGCAAAAAGGGTTTGAATAGCTCTTGCACTTTTTTCGAAACTCACAAACAACTGTTCATGGGCTGAAAAGGCTTTTGGAGCAATAAAACAGTAAAAACTGCTATAACTCAAAAATGCAATAAGATAGGTTCAAACTTTAAAAGACATGTTGTGCAGATGTACAAGCCCCTCTTGCACAGAAAGTATGGGTTAGATATCTCTTGTAGTTTCTTCAGAACACACAAATTATCTGAAAATGCTTTTGAAGCAATAGACACAAAAACAGCTATAAATCCAAAACCTAATATGATAGACTCAAACTTTAAACTATATATTGTGTAGATTTACAGGTCCTACTTGCCCAGCAAAAAGGGTTTGAATAGCTCTTGCACTTTTTTCGAAACTCACAAACAACTGTTCATGGGCTGAAAAGGCTTTTGGAGCAATAAAACAGTAAAAACTGCTATAACTCAAAAATGCAATAAGATAGGTTCAAACTTTAAAAGACATGTTGTGCAGATGTACAAGCCCCTCTTGCACAGAAAGTATGGGTTAGATATATCTTGTAGTTTCTTCAGAACACACAAATTATCTGAAAATGCTTTTGAAGCAATAGACACAAAAACAGCTGTAAATCCAAAACCTAATATGATAGACTCAAACTTTGAACTATATATTGTGTAGATTTACAGGTCCTACTTGCCCAGCAAAAAGGGTTTGAATAGCTCTTGTTTTTTTTTCGAAACTCACAAACAACTGTTCATGGGCTGAAAAGGCTTTTGGAGCAATAAAACAGTAAAAACTGCTATAACTCAAAAACGCAATAAGATAGGTTCAAACTTTAAAAGACATGTTGTGCAGATGTACAAGCCCCTCTTGCACAGAAAGTATGGGTTAGATATCTCTTGTAGTTTCTTCAGAACACACAAATTATCTGAAAATGCTTTTGAAGCAATAGACACAAAAACAGCTATAAATCCAAAACCTAATATGATAGACTCAAACTTTAAACTATATATTGTGTAGATTTACAGGTCCTACTTGCCCAGCAAAAAGGGTTCGAATAGCTCTTGCACTTTTTTCGAAACTCACAAACAACTGTTCATGGGCTGAAAAGGCTTTTGGAGCAATAAAACAGTAAAAACTGCTATAACTCAAAAATGCAATAAGATAGGTTCAAACTTTAAAAGACATGTTGTGCAGATGTACAAGCCCCTCTTGCACAGAAAGTATGGGTTAGATATCTCTTGTAGTTTCTTCAGAACACACAAATTATCTGAAAATGCGTTTGAAGCAATAGACACAAAAACAGCTATAAATCCAAAACCTAATATGATAGACTCAAACTTTAAACTATATATTGTGTAGATTTACAGGTCCTACTTGCCCAGCAAAAAGGGTTTGAATAGCTCTTGTTTTTTTTTCAGAACTCACAAACAACTGTTCATGGGCTGAAAAGGCTTTTGGAGCAATAAAACAGTAAAAACTGCTATAACTCAAAAATGCAATAAGATAGGTTCAAACTTTAAAAGACATGTTATGCAGATGTACAAGCCCCTCTTGCACAGAAAGTATGGGTTAGATATCTCTTGTAGTTTCTTCAGAACACACAAATTATCTGAAAATGCTTTTGAAGCAATAGACACAAAAACAGCTATAAATCCAAAACCTAATGTGATAGACTCAAACTTTGAACTATATATTGTGTAGATTTACAGGTCCTACTTGCCCAGCAAAAAAGGTTTGAATAGCTCTTGCACTTTTTTCGAAACTCACAAACAACTGTTCATGGGCTGAAAAGGCTTTTGGAGCAATAAAACAGTAAAAACTGCTATAACTCAAAAATGCAATAAGATATGTTCAAACTTTAAAAGACATGTTGTGCAGATGTACAAGCCCCTCTTGCACAGAAAGTATGGGTTAGATATCTCTTGTAGTTTCTTCAAAACACACAAATTATCTGAAAATGCTTTTGAAGCAATAGACACAAAAACAGCTATAAATCCAAAACCTAATATGATAGACTCAAACTTTAAACTATATATTGTGTAGATTTACAGGTCCTACTTGCCCAGCAAAAAGGGTTTGAATAGCTCTTGTTTTTTTTTCAGAACTCACAAACAACTGTTCATGGGCTGAAAAGGCTTTTGGAGCAATAAAACAGTAAAAACTGCTATAACTCAAAAATGCAATAAGATAGGTTCAAACTTTAAAAGACATGTTGTGCAGATGTACAAGCCCCTCTTGCACAGAAAGTATGGGTTAGATATCTCTTGTAGTTTCTTCAGAACACACAAATTATCTGAAAATGCTTTTGAAGCAACAGACACAAAAACAGCTATAAATCCAAAACCTAATATGATAGACTCAAACTTTAAACTATATATTGTGTAGATTTACAGGTCCTACTTTCCCAGCAAAAAGGGTTTGAAAAGCTCTTGCACTTTTTTCGAAACTCACAAACAACTGTTCATGGGCTGAAAAGGCTTTTGGAGCAATGAAACAGTAAAAACTGCTATAACTCAAAAATGCAATAAGATAGGTTCAAACTTTAAAAGACATGTTGTGCAGATGTACAAGCCCCTCTTGCACAGAAAGTATGGGTTAGATATCTCTTGTAGTTTCTTCAGAACACACAAATTATCTGAAAATGCTTTTGAAGCAATAGACACAAAAACAGCTATAAATCCAAAACCTAATATGATAGACTCAAACTTTAAACTATATATTGTGTAGATTTACAGGTCCTACTTGCCCAGCAAAAAGGGTTTGAATAGCTCTTGCACTTTTTTCGAAACTCACAAACAACTGTTCATGGGCTGAAAAGGCTTTTGGAGCAATAAAACAGTAAAAACTGCTATAACTCAAAAATGCAATAAGATAGGTTCAAACTTTAAAAGACATGTTGTGCAGATGTACAAGCCCCTCTTGCACAGAAAGTATGGGTTAGATATCTGTTGTAGTTTCTTCAGAACACACAAATTATCTGAAAATGCTTTTGAAGCAATAGACACAAAAACAGCTATAAATCCAAAACCTAATATGATAGACTCAAACTTTAAACTATATATTGTGTAGATTTACAGGTCCTACTTGCCCAGCAAAAAGGGTTCGAATAGCTCTTGCACTTTTTTCGAAACTCACAAACAACTGTTCGTGGGCTGAAAAGGCTTTTGGAGCAATGAAACAGTAAAAACTGCTATAACTCAAAAATGCAATAAGATAGGTTCAAACTTTAAAAGACATGTTGTGCAGATGTACAAGCCCCTCTTGCACAGAAAGTATGGGTTAGATATCTCTTGTAGTTTCTTCAGAACACACAAATTATCTGAAAATGCTTTTGAAGCAATAGACACAAAAACAGCTATAAATCCAAAACCTAATACGATAGACTCAAACTTTAAACTATATATTGTGTAGATTTACAGGTCCTACTTGCCCAGCAAAAAGGGTTTGAATAGCTCTTGCACTTTTTTCGAAACTCACAAACAACTGTTCATGGGCTGAAAAGGCTTTTGGAGCAATAAAACAGTAAAAACTGCTATAACTCAAAAATGCAATAAGATAGGTTCAAACTTTAAAAGACATGTTGTGCAGATGTACAAGCCCCTCTTGCACAGAAAGTATGGGTTAGATATCTCTTGTAGTTTCTTCAGAACACACAAATTATCTGAAAATGCTTTTGAAGCAATAGACACAAAAACAGCTATACATCCAAAACCTAATATGATAGACTCAAACTTTGAACTATATATTGTGTAGATTTACAGGTCCTACTTGCCCAGCAAAAAGGGTTTGAATAGCTCTTGCACTTTTTTCGAAACTCACAAACAACTGTTCATGGGCTGAAAAGGCTTTTGGAGCAATAAAACAGTAAAAACTGCTATAACTCAAAAATGCAATAAGATAGGTTCAAACTTTAAAAGACATGTTGTGCAGATGTACAAGCCCCTCTTGCACAGAAAGTATGGGTTAGATATCTCTTGTAGTTTCTTCAGAACACACAAATTATCTGAAAATGCTTTTGAAGCAATAGACACAAAAACAGCTATAAATCCAAAACCTAATATGATAGACTCAAACTTTAAACTATATATTGTGTAGATTTACAGGTCCTACTTGCCCAGCAAAAAGGGTTTGAATAGCTCTTGCACTTTTTTCGAAACTCACAAACAACTGTTCATGGGCTGAAAAGGCTTTTGGAGCAATAAAACAGTAAAAACTGCTATAACTCAAAAATGCAATAAGATAGGTTCAAACTTTAAAAGACATGTTGTGCAGATGTACAAGCCCCTCTTGCACAGAAAGTATGGGTTAGATATATCTTGTAGTTTCTTCAGAACACACAAATTATCTGAAAATGCTTTTGAAGCAATAGACACAAAAACAGCTGTAAATCCAAAACCTAATATGATAGACTCAAACTTTGAACTATATATTGTGTAGATTTACAGGTCCTACTTGCCCAGCAAAAAGGGTTTGAATAGCTCTTGTTTTTTTTTCGAAACTCACAAACAACTGTTCATGGGCTGAAAAGGCTTTTGGAGCAATAAAACAGTAAAAACTGCTATAACTCAAAAACGCAATAAGATAGGTTCAAACTTTAAAAGACATGTTGTGCAGATGTACAAGCCCCTCTTGCACAGAAAGTATGGGTTAGATATCTCTTGTAGTTTCTTCAGAACACACAAATTATCTGAAAATGCTTTTGAAGCAATAGACACAAAAACAGCTATAAATCCAAAACCTAATATGATAGACTCAAACTTTAAACTATATATTGTGTAGATTTACAGGTCCTACTTGCCCAGCAAAAAGGGTT
>NW_027315981.1:0-85075 GCF_026437365.1 Eucyclogobius newberryi
ACCTGGTTTAGTCCTGGTTTAGACCTAGTTTAGACCTGGTTTAGTCCTGGTTTGGACATGGTTTAGACCTAGTTTAGACCTGGTTTAGACCTGGTTTAGTCCTGGTTTAGTCCCGGTTTAGTCCTGGTTTAGTCCCGGTTTAGACCCGGTTTAGTCCTGGTTTGGACCTGGTTTAGACCTGGTTGACTCCTGGTTTAGTCCTGGTTTAGACCTGGTTTAGACCTGGTTTAGACCTGGTTTAGTCCTGGTTTAGTCCTGGTTCAGACCTGGTTTAGCCCTGGTTTAGACCTGGTTTACTCCTGGTTTAGACCTGGTTTAGACCTGGTTTAGTCCTGGTTTAGCCCTGGTTGAGTCCTGGTTTAGTCCTCGTTTAGTCCTGGTTTAGTCCTGATTTAGTCCTGGTTTAGACCTGGTTTAGTACTGGTTTAGTCCTGGTTTAGTCCTGGTTTAGACCTGGTTTAGTCCTGCTTTAGTCCTGGTTTAGTCCTGGTTTAGACCTGGTTTAGTCCTGGTTTAGACCTGGTTTAGACCTGGTTTAGACCTGGTTTAGTCCTGGTTTGGACCTGGTTTAGTCCTGGTTTAGTCCTGGTTTAGACCTGGTTTAGTCCTGGTTTAGTCCTGGTTTAGACCTGGTTTAGGCTTGGTATAGTCCTGGTTTAATCCTGGTTTGGACCTGGTTTAGACCTGGTTTAGTCCTGGTTTAGACCTAGTTTGGACCTGGTTTAGTCCTGGTTTGGACCTGGTTTAGACCTGGTTTAGTCCTGGTTTAGTCCTTGTTTAGTCCTGGATTAGACCTGGTTTAGTCCTGGTTTAGTCCTGGTTTAGACCTGGTTAAGACCTGGTTTAGTCCTGGTTTAGGCCTGGTTTAGGCCTGGTTTAGACCTTGTTTGGACCTGGTTTAGTCCTGGTTTAGTCCTGGTTTAGACCTGGTTTAGTCCTGGTTTGGACCTGGTTTAGACCTGGTTTAGTCCTGGTTTGGACCTGGTTTAGACCTGGTTTAGTCCTGGTTTAGACCTGGTTTAGACCTGGTTTAGATCTGGTTTAGACCTGGTTTAGTCCAGGTTTAGACCTGGTTTAGACCTGGTTTAGTCCTGGTTTAGTCCTGGTTTAGTCCTGGTTTAGACCTGGTTTAGTCCTGGTTTGGACCTGGTTGAGTGCTGGTTTAGACCTGGTTTAGTCTTGGTTTAGTCCTGGTTTAGTCCTGGCTTAGACCCGGTTTAGACCTGGTTTAGTCCTGTTTTAGTCCTGGTTTAGTCCTGGTTTAGTCCTGGTTTAGACCTGGTTGAGTGCTGGTTTAGACCTGGTTTAGTCTTGGTTTAGTCCTGGTTTAGTCCTGGTTTAGACCTGGTTTAGTCCTGGTTTAGACCTGGTTTAGTCCTGGTTTGGACCTGGTTTCAGACCTGGTTTAGTCCTGGTTTAGTCCTGGTTCAGACCTGGTTTAGACCTGGTTTAGTCCTGGTTGAGTCCTGGTTTAGACCTGGTTTAGTCCTGGTTGAGTCCTGGTTTAGACCTGGTTTAGTCCTTGTTTGGACCTGGTTTAGACCTGTTTTAGACCTGTTTTAGGCCTGGTTTAGACCTGGTTTAGACCTGGTTTAGTCATGGTTTAGACCTGGTTTAGACCTGGTTTAGTCCTGGTTTAGACCTGGTTTAGTCCTGGTTTAGTACTGGTTTGGACCTGGTTGAGTGCTGGTTTAGACCTGGTTTAGTCTTGGTTTAGTCCTGGTTTAGTCCTGGTTTAGTCCTGGTTTAGACCTGGTTTAGTCCTGGTTTGGACCTGGTTGAGTGCTGGTTTAGACCTGGTTTAGTCTTGGTTTAGTCCTGGTTTAGTCCTGGCTTAGACCCGGTTTAGACCTGGTTTAGTCCTGTTTTAGTCCTGGTTTAGTCCTGGTTTAGTCCTGGTTTAGACCTGGTTGAGTGCTGGTTTAGACCTGGTTTAGTCTTGGTTTAGTCCTGGTTTAGTCCTGGTTTAGACCTGGTTTAGACCTGGTTTAGATCTGGTTTAGACCTGGTTTAGTCCTGTTTTAGACCTGGTTTAGACCTGGTTTAGACCTGGTTTAGTCCTGGTTTAGTCCTGGTTTATTCCTGGTTTAGGCCTGGTTTAGACCTGGTTTAGACCTGGTTTAGTCCTGGTTTAGACCTGGTTTAGTCCTGGTTTGGACCTGGTTTAGACCTGGTTTAGTCCTGGTTTAATCCTAGTTTAGGCCTGGTTTAGACCTGGTTTAGACCTGGTTTAGACCTGGTTTAGACCTGGTTTAGTCCTGGTTTGGACCTGGTTTAGTACTGGTTTGGACCTGGTTTAGGCCTGGTTTAGTCCTGGTTTGGACCTGGTTTAGACCTGGTTTGGACCTGGTTTAGACCTGGTTTAGTCCTGGTTTAGACCTGGTTTAGACCTGGTTTAGACCTGGTTTAGTCCTGTTTTAGTCCTGGTTTAGTCCTGGTCTGGACCTGGTTGAGTCCTGGTTTGGACCTGGTTTAGACCTGGTTTAGATCTGGTTTAGTCCTGGTTTAGTCCTGGTTTGGACCTGGTTTAGTCCTGGTTTGGACCTGGTTTAGAAATGGTTTAGTCCTGGTTTGGACCTGGTTTAGACCTGGTTTAGTCCTGTTTTAGTCCTGGTTTAGTCATGGTCTGGACCTGGTTGAGTCCTGGTTTGGACCTGGTTTAGACCTGGTTTAGATCTGGTTTAGACCTGGTTTAGTCCAGGTTTAGACCTGGTTTAGACCTGGTTTGGACCTGGTTTAGTCCTGGTTTAGTCCTGGTTTAGTACTGGTTTGGACCTGGTTGAGTGCTGGTTTAGACCTGGTTTAGTCTTGGTTTAGTCCTGGTTTAGTCCTGGTTTAGTCCTGGTTTAGACCTGGTTTAGTCCTGGTTTGGACCTGGTTGAGTGCTGGTTTAGACCTGGTTTAGTCTTGGTTTAGTCCTGGTTTAGTCCTGGCTTAGACCCGGTTTAGACCTGGTTTAGTCCTGTTTTAGTCCTGGTTTAGTCCTGGTTTAGTCCTGGTTTAGACCTGGTTGAGTGCTGGTTTAGACCTGGTTTAGTCTTGGTTTAGTCCTGGTTTAGTCCTGGTTTAGACCTGGTTTAGACCTGGTTTAGATCTGGTTTAGACCTGGTTTAGTCCTGTTTTAGACCTGGTTTAGACCTGGTTTAGACCTGGTTTAGTCCTGGTTTAGTCCTGGTTTATTCCTGGTTTAGGCCTGGTTTAGACCTGGTTTAGACCTGGTTTAGTCCTGGTTTAGACCTGGTTTAGTCCTGGTTTGGACCTGGTTTAGACCTGGTTTAGTCCTGGTTTAATCCTAGTTTAGGCCTGGTTTAGACCTGGTTTAGACCTGGTTTAGACCTGGTTTAGACCTGGTTTAGTCCTGGTTTGGACCTGGTTTAGTACTGGTTTGGACCTGGTTTAGGCCTGGTTTAGTCCTGGTTTGGACCTGGTTTAGACCTGGTTTGGACCTGGTTTAGACCTGGTTTAGTCCTGGTTTAGACCTGGTTTAGACCTGGTTTAGACCTGGTTTAGTCCTGTTTTAGTCCTGGTTTAGTCCTGGTCTGGACCTGGTTGAGTCCTGGTTTGGACCTGGTTTAGACCTGGTTTAGATCTGGTTTAGTCCTGGTTTAGTCCTGGTTTGGACCTGGTTTAGTCCTGGTTTGGACCTGGTTTAGAAATGGTTTAGTCCTGGTTTGGACCTGGTTTAGACCTGGTTTAGTCCTGTTTTAGTCCTGGTTTAGTCATGGTCTGGACCTGGTTGAGTCCTGGTTTGGACCTGGTTTAGACCTGGTTTAGATCTGGTTTAGACCTGGTTTAGTCCAGGTTTAGACCTGGTTTAGACCTGGTTTGGACCTGGTTTAGTCCTGGTTTAGTCCTGGTTTAGACCTGGTTTAGTCCTGGTTTGGACCTGGTTGAGTGCTGGTTTAGACCTGGTTTAGTCTTGGTTTAGTCCTGGTTTAGTCCTGGTTTAGACCTGGTTTAGACCTGGTTTAGACCTGGTTTAGTCCTGTTTTAGTCCTGGTTTAGTCCTGGTCCGGACCTGGTTTAGACCTGGTTTAGTCCTGGTTTAGTCCTGGTTTAGACCTGGTTTAGATCTGGTTTAGTCCTGGTTTAGTCCTGATTTAGACCTGGTTTAGTCCTGGTTTAGTCCTGGTTTAGTCCTGGTTTAGACCTGGTTTAGTCCTGCTTTAGTCCTTGTTTAGTCCTGGTTTAGACCTGGTTTAGTCCTGCTTTAGTCCTGGTTTAGACCTGGTTTAGTCCTGGTTTAGACCTGGTCTAGCCCTGGTTTGGACCTGGTTTAGTCCTGGTTTAGTCCTGGTTTAGTCCTGGTTTAGACCTGGTTTAGGCTTGGTATAGTCCTGGTTTAGACCTGGTTTAGACCTGGTTTAGTCCTGGTTTAGTCCTGGTTTAGACCTGGTTTAGGCTTGGTATAGTCCTGGTTTAGACCTGGTTTAGACCTGGTTTAGTCCTGGTTTAGACCTGTTTTAGACCTGGTTTAGTCCTGGTTTAGACCTGGTTTAGACCTGGTTTAGTCCTGGTTTGGACCTGGTTTAGACCTGGTTTTGACCTGGTTTACTCCTGGTTTAGACCTGGTTTAGTCCTGGTTTGGCCCTGGTTTAGTCCTGGTTTGGCCCTGGTTTAGTCCTGGTTTGGACCTGGTTGACTCCTGGTTTGGACCTGGTTGACTCCTGGTTTACTCCTGGTTTAGACCTGGTTTGGACCTGGTTTAGACCTGGTTTAGTCCTGGTTTAGACCTGGTTTAGTCCTGGTTTAGTCCTGGTTTAGACCTGGTTTAGTCCTGGTTTGGACCTGGTTTAGACCTGGTTTAGTCCTGGTTTGGACCTGGTTTAGACCTGGTTTAGTCCTGGTTTAGACCTGGTTTAGACCTGGTTTAGTCCTGTTTTAGTCCATGTTTAGTCCTGGTCTGGACCTGGTTGAGTCCTGGTTTAGACCTGGTTTAGACCTGGTTTAGATCTGGTTTAGACCTGGTTTAGTCCAGGTTTAGACCTGGTTTAGACCTGGTTTAGACCTGGTTTAGTCCTGGTTTAGTCCTGGTTTAGTCCTGGTTTAGACCTGGTTTAGTCCTGGTTTGGACCTGGTTGAGTGCTGGTTTAGACCTGGTTTAGTCTTGGTTTAGTCCTGGTTTAGTCCTGGCTTAGACCCGGTTTAGACCTGGTTTAGTCCTGTTTTAGTCCTGGTTTAGTCCTGGTTTAGTCCTGGTTTAGACCTGGTTGAGTGCTGGTTTAGACCTGGTTTAGTCTTGGTTTAGTCCTGGTTTAGTCCTGGTTTAGACCTGGTTTAGACCTGGTTTAGATCTGGTTTAGACCTGGTTTAGTCCTGTTTTAGACCTGGTTTAGACCTGGTTTAGACCTGGTTTAGTCCTGGTTTAGTCCTGGTTTATTCCTGGTTTAGGCCTGGTTTAGACCTGGTTTAGACCTGGTTTAGTCCTGGTTTAGACCTGGTTTAGTCCTGGTTTGGACCTGGTTTAGACCTGGTTTAGTCCTGGTTTAATCCTAGTTTAGGCCTGGTTTAGACCTGGTTTAGACCTGGTTTAGACCTGGTTTAGACCTGGTTTAGTCCTGGTTTGGACCTGGTTTAGTACTGGTTTGGACCTGGTTTAGGCCTGGTTTAGTCCTGGTTTGGACCTGGTTTAGACCTGGTTTGGACCTGGTTTAGACCTGGTTTAGTCCTGGTTTAGACCTGGTTTAGACCTGGTTTAGACCTGGTTTAGTCCTGTTTTAGTCCTGGTTTAGTCCTGGTCTGGACCTGGTTGAGTCCTGGTTTGGACCTGGTTTAGACCTGGTTTAGATCTGGTTTAGTCCTGGTTTAGTCCTGGTTTGGACCTGGTTTAGTCCTGGTTTGGACCTGGTTTAGACCTGGTTTAGTCCTGGTTTGGACCTGGTTTAGACCTGGTTTAGTCCTGTTTTAGTCCTGGTTTAGTCCTGGTCTGGACCTGGTTTAGTCCAGGTTTAGACCTGGTTTAGTCCTGGTTTGGACCTGGTTTAGTCCTGGTTTAGTCCTGGTTTAGACCTGGTTTAGTCCTGGTTTGGACCTGGTTTAGTCCTGTTTTAGTCCTGGTTTAGTCCTGGTCCGGACCTGGTTTAGACCTGGTTTAGTCCTGGTTTAGTCCTGGTTTAGACCTGGTTTAGATCTGGTTTAGTCCTGGTTTAGTCCTGGTTTAGTCCTGATTTAGACCTGGTTTAGTCCTGGTTTAGACCTGGTTTAGTCTTGGTTTAGTCCTGGTTTAGTCCTGGTTTAGACCTGGTTTAGACCTGGTTTAGACCTGGTTTAGTCCTGTTTTAGTCCTGGTTTAGTCCTGGTCCGGACCTGGTTTAGACCTGGTTTAGTCCTGGTTTAGTCCTGGTTTAGACCTGGTTTAGATCTGGTTTAGTCCTGGTTTAGTCCTGGTTTAGTCCTGATTTAGACCTGGTTTAGTCCTGGTTTAGTCCTGGTTTAGTCCTGGTTTAGACCTGGTTTAGTCCTGCTTTAGTCCTTGTTTAGTCCTGGTTTAGACCTGGTTTAGTCCTTGTTTAGACCTGGTTTAGTCCTGGTTTAGACCTGGTCTAGCCCTGGTTTGGACCTGGTTTAGTCCTGGTTTAGTCCTGGTTTAGTCCTGGTTTAGTCCTGGCTGACTCCTGGTTTAGTCCTGGTTTAGACCTGGTTTAGTCCTGGTTTAGTCCTGGTTTAGACCTGGTTTAGGCTTGGTATAGTCCTGGTTTAGACCTGGTTTAGACCTGGTTTAGTCCTGGTTTAGACCTGTTTTAGACCTGGTTTAGTCCTGGTTTAGACCTGGTTTAGACCTGGTTTAGTCCTGGTTTGGCCCTGGTTTAGTCCTGGTTTGGACCTGGTTGACTCCTGGTTTAGTCCTGGTTTAGACCTGGTTGAGTCCTGGTTCAGTCCTGGTTTGGACCTGGTTTAGACCTGGTTTAGTCCTGGTTTAGACCTGGTTTAGTCCTGGTTTAGACCTGGTTTAGACCTGGTTTAGACCTGGTTTGGACCTGGTTTAGACCTGGTTTAGTCCTGGTTTAGACCTGGTTTAGTCCTGGTTTGGACCTGGTTTAGTCCTGGTTTAGACCTGGTTTAGTTCTGGTTTAGTCCTGGTTGAGTCCTGGTTTAGACCTGGTTTAGTCCTGATTTAGACCTGGTTTGGACCTGGTTTGTACCTGGTTTAGGCCTGGTTTAGACCTGGTTTAGACCTGGTTTAGTCCTGGTTTAGACCTGGTTTAGTCCTGGTTTGGACCTGGTTTAGTCCTGGTTTAGACCTGGTTTTGTTCTGGTTTAGTCCTGGTTGAGTCCTGGTTTGGACCTGGTTGAGTCCTGGTTTAGACCTGGTTTAGACCTGGTTTAGACCTGGTTTAGTCCTGGTTTAGACCTGGTTTAATCCTGGTTTGGACCTTGTTTAGACCTGGTTTAGTCCTGGTTTAGACCTGGTTTAGTCCTGGTTTAGACCTGGTTTAGTCCTGGTTTAGACCTGGTTTAGACCTGGTTTAGTCCTGGTTTAGTCCTGGTTTAGACCTGGTTTGGACCTGGTTTCGTCCTGGTTTACACCTGGTTTAGTCCTGGTTTAATCCTGGTTAAGGCCTGGTTTAGACCTGGTTTAGACCTGGTTTAGTCCTGGTTTAGACCTGGTTTAATCCTGGTTTGGACCTGGTTTAGACCTGGTTTAGTCCTGGTTTAGACCTAGTTTGGACCTGGTTTAGTCCTGGTTTGGACCTGGTTTAGACCTGGTTTAGTCCTGGTTTAGTCCTTGTTTAGTCCTGGATTAGACCTGGTTTAGTCCTGGTTTAGTCCTGGTTTAGACCTGGTTAAGACCTGGTTTAGTCCTGGTTTAGGTCTGGTTCAGGCCTGGTTTAGACCTTGTTTGGACCTGGTTTAGTCCTGGTTTAGTCCTGGTTTAGACCTGGTTTAGTCCTGGTTTGGACCTGGTTTAGACCTGGTTTAGTCCTGGTTTGGACCTGGTTTAGACCTGGTTTAGTCCTGGTTTAGACCTGGTTTAGACCTGGTTTAGTCCTGTTTTAGTCCTGGTTTAGTCCTGGTCTGGACCTTGTTGAGTCCTGGTTTGGACCTGGTTTAGACCTGGTTTAGTCCTGGTTTAGACCTGGTTTAGACCTGGTTTAGATCTGGTTTAGACCTGGTTTAGTCCAGGTTTAGACCTGGTTTAGACCTGGTTTAGACCTGGTTTAGTCCTGGTTTAGTCCTGGTTTAGTCCTGGTTTAGACCTGGTTTAGTCCTGTTTTAGTCCTGGTTTAGTCCTGGTTTAGTCCTGGTTTAGTCCTGGTTTAGACCCGGTTTAGACCTGGTTTAGTCCTGTTTTAGTCCTGGTTTAGTCCTGGTTTAGTCCTGGTTTAGACCTGGTTTAGTCCTGGTTTGGACCTGGTTGAGTGCTGGTTTAGACCTGGTTTAGTCTTGGTTTAGTCCTGGTTTAGTCCTGGTTTAGACCTGGTTTAGACCTGGTTTAGATCTGGTTTAGACCTGGTTTAGTCCTGTTTTAGACCTGGTTTAGACCTGGTTTAGACCTGGCTTAGTCCTGGTTTAGTCCTGGTTTAGTCCTGGTTTAGACCTGGTTTAGTCCTGGTTTGGACCTGGTTTAGTCCTGGTTTATTCTTGGTTTAGTCCTGGTTTAGTTCTGGTTTAGACCTGGTTTGGACCTGGTTTAGTCCTGGTTTAGACCTAGTTTAGACCTGGTTTAGTCCTGGTTTGGACCTGGTTTAGACCTGGTTTAGTCCTGGTTTAGACCTAGTTTAGACCTGGTTTCGTCCTGGTTTAGACCTGGTTTAGTCATGGTTTATTCCTGGTTTAGGCCTGGTTTAGACCTGGTTTAGACCTGGTTTAGTCCTGGTTTAGACCTGGTTTAGTCCTGGTTTGGACCTGGTTTAGACCTGGTTTAGTCCTGGTTTAATCCTAGTTTAGGCCTGGTTTAGACCTGGTTTAGACCTGGTTTAGTCCTGGTTTGGACCTGGTTTAGTACTGGTTTGGACCTGGTTTAGACCTGGTTTAGTCCTGGTTTGGACCTGGTTTAGACCTGGTTTAGTCCTGGTTTAGACCTGGTTTAGACCTGGTTTAGACCTGGTTTAGTCCTGTTTTAGTCCTGGTTTAGTCCTGGTCTGGACCTGGTTGAGTCCTGGTTTGGACCTGGTTTAGACCTGGTTTAGACCTGGTTTAGTCCTGGTTTGGACCTGGTTTAGACCTGGTTTAGTCCTGTTTTAGTCCTGGTTTAGTCCTGGTCTGGACCTGGTTGAGTCCTGGTTTGGACCTGGTTTAGACCTGGTTTAGATCTGGTTTAGACCTGGTTTAGTCCAGGTTTAGTCCTGGTTTAGACCTGGTTTAGTCCTGGTTTGGACCTGGTTGAGTGCTGGTTTAGACCTGGTTTAGTCTTGGTTTAGTCCTGGTTTAGTCCTGGTTTAGACCTGGTTTAGACCTGGTTTAGACCTGGTTTAGTCCTGTTTTAGTCCTGGTTTAGTCCTGGTTTAGACCTGGTTTAGACCTGGTTTAGATCTGGTTTAGTCCTGGTTTAGTCCTGGTTTAGTCCTGGTTTAGACCTGGTTTAGTCCTGCTTTAGTCCTTGTTTAGTCCTGGTTTAGACCTGGTTTAGTCCTGGTTTAGTCCTGGTTTGGACCTGGTTTAGGCTTGGTATAGTCCTGGTTTAGACCTGGTTTAGTCCTGCTTTAGACCTGTTTTAGACCTGGTTTAGTCCTGGTTTAGACCTGGTTTAGACCTGGTTTAGTCCTGGTTTGGACCTGGTTTAGACTTGGTTTTGACCTGGTTTACTCCTGGTTTAGACCTGGTTTAGTCCTGGTTTGGCCCTGGTTTAGTCCTGGTTTGGACCTGGTTGACTCCTGGTTTAGTCCTGGTTTAGACCTGGTTTGGACCTGGTTCAGACCTGGTTCAGTCCTGGTTTAGACCTGGTTTAGACCTGGTTTAGTCCTGATTTAGACCTGGTTTAGACCTGGTTTGGACCTGGTTTAGACCTGGTTTAGTCCTGGTTTGGCCCTGGTTTAGTCCTGGTTTGGACCTGGTTGACTCCTGGTTTAGTCCTGGTTTAGACCTGGTTTGGACCTGGTTCAGACCTGGTTCAGTCCTGGTTTAGACCTGGTTTAGACCTGGTTTAGTCCGGGTTTAGACCTGGTTTAGTTCTGGCTTAGTCCTGGTTGAGTCCTGGTTTGGACCTGGTTGAGTCCTGGTTTAGACCTGGTTTAGACCTGGTTTAGACCTGGTTTAGTCCTGGTTTAGACCTGGTTTAATCCTGGTTTGGACCTTGTTTAGACCTGGTTTAGTCCTGGTTTAGACCTGGTTTAGTCCTGGTTTAGACCTGGTTTAGACCTGGTTTAGTCCTGGTTTAGTCCTGGTTTAGACCTGGTTTAGACCTGGTTTCGTCCTGGTTTACACCTGGTTTAGTCCTGGTTTAGTCCTGGTTTAGACCTGGTTTAGATCTGGTTTAGTCCTGGTTTAGACCTGGTTTAATCCTGGTTTGGACCTGGTTTAGACCTGGTTTAGTCCTGGTTTAGACCTAGTTTGGACCTGGTTTAGTCCTGGTTTGGACCTGGTTTAGACCTGGTTTAATCCTGGTTTGGACCTTGTTTAGTCCTGGTTTAGTCCTGGTTTAGACCTGGTTAAGACCTGGTTTAGTCCTGGTTTAGGTCTGGTTTAGGCCTGGTTTAGACCTTGTTTGGACCTGGTTTAGTCCTGGTTTAGTCCTGGTTTAGACCTGGTTTAGTCCTGGTTTGGACCTGGTTTAGACCTGGTTTAGTCCTGGTTTGGACCTGGTTTAGACCTGGTTTAGTCCTGGTTTAGACCTGGTTTAGACCTGGTTTAGTCCTGTTTTAGTCCTGGTTTAGTCCTGGTCTGGACCTTGTTGAGTCCTGGTTTGGACCTGGTTTAGACCTGGTTTAGATCTGGTTTAGACCTGGTTTAGTCCAGGTTTAGACCTGGTTTAGACCTGGTTTAGACCTGGTTTAGTCCTGGTTTAGTCCTGGTTTAGTCCTGGTTTAGACCTGGTTTAGTCCTGGTTTGGACCTGGTTGAGTGCTGGTTTAGACCTGGTTTAGTCTTGGTTTAGTCCTGGTTTAGTCCTGGTTTAGACCTGGTTTAGACCTGGTTTAGATCTGGTTTAGACCTGGTTTAGTCCTGTTTTAGACCTGGTTTAGACCTGGTTTAGTCCTGGTTTAGACCTGGTTTAGACCTGGTTTAGTCCTGGTTTAGTCCTGGTTTAGACCTGGTTTGGACCTGGTTTCGTCCTGGTTTACAACTGGTTTAGTCCTGGTTTAATCCTGGTTAAGGCCTGGTTTAGACCTGGTTTAGACCTGGTTTAGTCCTGGTTTAGACCTGGTTTAATCCTGGTTTGGACCTGGTTTAGACCTGGTTTAGTCCTGGTTTAGACCTAGTTTGGACCTGGTTTAGTCCTGGTTTGGACCTGGTTTAGACCTGGTTTAGTCCTGGTTTAGTCCTTGTTTAGTCCTGGATTAGACCTGGTTTAGTCCTGGTTTAGTCCTGGTTTAGACCTGGTTAAGACCTGGTTTAGTCCTGGTTTAGGTCTGGTTCAGGCCTGGTTTAGACCTTGTTTGGACCTGGTTTAGTCCTGGTTTAGTCCTGGTTTAGACCTGGTTTAGTCCTGGTTTGGACCTGGTTTAGACCTGGTTTAGTCCTGGTTTGGACCTGGTTTAGACCTGGTTTAGTCCTGGTTTAGACCTGGTTTAGACCTGGTTTAGTCCTGTTTTAGTCCTGGTTTAGTCGTGGTCTGGACCTTGTTGAGTCCTGGTTTGGACCTGGTTTAGACCTGGTTTAGATCTGGTTTAGACCTGGTTTAGTCCAGGTTTAGACCTGGTTTAGACCTGGTTTAGACCTGGTTTAGTCCTGGTTTAGTCCTGGTTTAGTCCTGGTTTAGACCTGGTTTAGTCCTGTTTTAGTCCTGGTTTAGTCCTGGTTTAGTCCTGGTTTAGTCCTGGTTTAGACCCGGTTTAGACCTGGTTTAGTCCTGTTTTAGTCCTGGTTTAGTCCTGGTTTAGACCTGGTTTAGTCCTGGTTTGGACCTGGTTGAGTGCTGGTTTAGACCTGGTTTAGTCTTGGTTTAGTCTTGGTTTAGTCCTGGTTTAGTCCTGGTTTAGACCTGGTTTAGACCTGGTTTAGACCTGGTTTAGATCTGGTTTAGACCTGGTTTAGTCCTGGTTTGGACCTGGTTTAGACCTGGTTTAGTCCTGTTTTAGTCCTGGTTTAGTCCTGGTCTGGACCTGGTTGAGTCCTGGTTTGGACCTGGTTTAGACCTGGTTTAGATCTGGTTTAGACCTGGTTTAGTCCAGGTTTAGTCCTGGTTTAGACCTGGTTTAGTCCTGGTTTGGACCTGGTTGAGTGCTGGTTTAGACCTGGTTTAGTCTTGGTTTAGTCCTGGTTTAGTCCTGGTTTAGACCTGGTTTAGACCTGGTTTAGACCTGGTTTAGTCCTGTTTTAGTCCTGGTTTAGTCCTGGTTTAGACCTGGTTTAGACCTGGTTTAGATCTGGTTTAGTCCTGGTTTAGTCCTGGTTTAGTCCTGGTTTAGACCTGGTTTAGTCCTGCTTTAGTCCTTGTTTAGTCCTGGTTTAGTCCTGCTTTAGTCCTTGTTTAGTCCTGGTTTAGACCTGGTTTAGTCCTGGTTTAGACCTGGTTTAGACCTGGTTTAGACCTGGTTTAGTCCTGGTTTAGACCTGTTTTAGACCTGGTTTTGTCCTGGTTTAGACCTGGTTTAGACCTGGTTTAGTCCTGGTTTGGACCTGGTTTAGACATGGTTTTGACCTGGTTTACTCCTGGTTTAGACCTGGTTTAGTCCTGGTTTGGCCCTGGTTTAGTCCTGGTTTGGACCTGGTTGACTCCTGGTTTAGACCTGGTTTAGTCCTGGTTTGGCCCTGGTTTAGTCCTGGTTTGGACCTGGTTGACTCCTGGTTTAGTCCTGGTTTAGACCTGGTTTAGACCTGGTTTAGACCTGGTTTAGTCCTGATTTAGACCTGGTTTAGACCTGGTTTGGACCTGGTTTAGACCTGGTTTAGTCCTGGTTTAGACCTGGTTTAGTCCTGGTTTAGACCTGGTTTAGTCCTGGTTTGGACCTGGTTTAGTCCTGGTTTAGACCTGGTTTAGTTCTGGTTTAGTCCTGGTTGAGTCCTGGTTTAGACCTGGTTTAGTCCTGATTTAGACCTGGTTTAGACCTGGTTTGTACCTGGTTTAGGCCTGGTTTAGACCTGGTTTAGTCCTGGTTTAGACCTGGTTTAGTCCTGGTTTGGACCTGGTTTAGTCCGGGTTTAGACCTGGTTTAGTTCTGGTTTAGTCCTGGTTGAGTCCTGGTTTGGACCTGGTTGAGTCCTGGTTTAGACCTGGTTTAGACCTGGTTTAGACCTGGTTTAGTCCTGGTTTAGACCTGGTTTAATCCTGGTTTGGACCTTGTTTAGACCTGGTTTAGTCCTGGTTTAGACCTGGTTTAGTCCTGGTTTAGACCTGGTTTAGTCCTGGTTTAGACCTGGTTTAGACCTGGTTTAGTCCTGGTTTAGTCCTGGTTTAGACCTGGTTTAGACCTGGTTTCGTCCTGGTTTACACCTGGTTTAGTCCTGGTTTAGTCCTGGTTTAGACCTGGTTTAGATCTGGTTTAGTCCTGGTTTAGACCTGGTTTAATCCTGGTTTGGACCTGGTTTAGACCTGGTTTAGTCCTGGTTTAGACCTAGTTTGGACCTGGTTTAGTCCTGGTTTGGACCTGGTTTAGACCTGGTTTAGTCCTGGTTTAGTCCTTGTTTAGTCCTGGATTAGACCTGGTTTAGTCCTGGTTTAGTCCTGGTTTAGACCTGGTTAAGACCTGGTTTAGTCCTGGTTTAGGTCTGGTTTAGGTCTGGTTTAGGCCTGGTTTAGACCTTGTTTTGACCTGGTTTAGTCCTGGTTTAGTCCTGGTTTAGACCTGGTTTAGTCCTGGTTTGGACCTGGTTTAGACCTGGTTTAGTCCTGGTTTGGACCTGGTTTAGACCTGGTTTAGTCCTGGTTTAGACCTGGTTTAGACCTGGTTTAGTCCTGTTTTAGTCCTGGTTTAGTCCTGGTCTGGACCTTGTTGAGTCCTGGTTTGGACCTGGTTTAGACCTGGTTTAGATCTGGTTTAGACCTGGTTTAGTCCAGGTTTAGACCTGGTTTAGACCTGGTTTAGACCTGGTTTAGTCCTGGTTTAGTCCTGGTTTAGTCCTGGTTTAGACCTGGTTTAGTCCTGGTTTGGACCTGGTTGAGTGCTGGTTTAGACCTGGTTTAGTCTTGGTTTAGTCCTGGTTTAGTCCTGGTTTAGACCTGGTTTAGACCTGGTTTAGATCTGGTTTAGACCTGGTTTAGTCCTGTTTTAGACCTGGTTTAGACCTGGTTTAGACCTGGTTTAGTCCTGGTTTAGTCCTGGTTTAGTCCTGGTTTAGACCTGGTTTAGTCCTGGTTTGGACCTGGTTTAGTCCTGGTTTATTCTTGGTTTAGTCCTGGTTTAGTTCTGGTTTAGACCTGGTTTGGACCTGGTTTAGTCCTGGTTTAGACCTAGTTTAGACCTGGTTTAGTCCTGGTTTGGACCTGGTTTAGACCTGGTTTAGTCCTGTTTTAGTCCTGGTTTAGTCCTGGTCTGGACCTGGTTGAGTCCTGGTTTGGACCTGGTTTAGACCTGGTTTAGATCTGGTTTAGACCTTGTTTAGACCTGGTTTAGATCTGGTTTAGTCCTGGTTTAGTCCTGGTTTGGACCTGGTTTAGTCCTGGTTTGGACCTGGTTTAGACCTGGTTTAGTCCTGGTTTGGACCTGGTTTAGACCTGGTTTAGTCCTGTTTTAGTCCTGGTTTAGTCCTGGTCTGGACCTGGTTGAGTCCTGCTCTGGACCTGGTTGAGTCCTGGTCTGGACCTGGTTGAGTCCTGGTTTGGACCTGGTTTAGACCTGGTTTAGATCTGGTTTAGACCTGGTTTAGTCCAGGTTTAGTCCTGGTTTAGACCTGGTTTAGTCCTGGTTTGGACCTGGTTGAGTGCTGGTTTAGACCTGGTTTAGACCTGGTTTAGTCCTGGTTTAGTCCTGGTTTAGACCTGGTTTAGATCTGGTTTAGTCCTGGTTTAGTCCTGGTTTAGTCCTGATTTAGTCCTGGTTTAGACCTGGTTTAGTCCTGGTTTAGTCCTGGTTTAGTCCTGGTTTAGACCTGGTTTAGTCCTGCTTTAGTCCTTGTTTAGTCCTGGTTTAGACCTGGTTTAGTCCTGGTTTAGTCCTGGTTTAGACCTGGTTTAGGCCTGGTTTAGTCCTGGTTTAGACCTGTTTTAGACCTGGTTTAGTCCTGGTTTAGTCCTGGTTTAGACCTGGTTTAGGCTTGGTATAGTCCTGGTTTAGACCTGGTTTAGTCCTGGTTTAGACCTGTTTTAGACCTGGTTTAGTCCTGGTTTAGACCTGGTTTAGACCTGGTTTAGTCCTGGTTTGGACCTGGTTTAGACTTGGTTTTGACCTGGTTTAGACCTGGTTTAGTCCTGGTTTAGACCTGGTTTAGACCTGGTTTAGATCTGGTTTAGACCTGGTTTAGTCCAGGTTTAGTCCTGGTTTAGACCTGGTTTAGTCCTGGTTTGGACCTGGTTGAGTGCTGGTTTAGACCTGGTTTAGTCTTGGTTTAGTCCTGGTTTAGTCCTGGTTTAGACCTGGTTTAGACCTGGTTTAGACCTGGTTTAGTCCTGTTTTAGTCCTGGTTTAGTCCTGGTCCGGACCTGGTTTAGACCTGGTTTAGTCCTGGTTTAGTCCTGGTTTAGACCTGGTTTAGATCTGGTTTAGTCCTGGTTTAGTCCTGGTTTAGTCCTGATTTAGTCCTGGTTTAGACCTGGTTTAGTCCTGGTTTAGTCCTGGTTTAGTCCTGGTTTAGACCTGGTTTAGTCCTGCTTTAGTCCTTGTTTAGTCCTGGTTTAGACCTGGTTTAGTCCTGGTTTAGTCCTGGTTTAGACCTGTTTTAGACCTGGTTTAGTCCTGGTTTAGACCTGGTTTAGACCTGGTTTAGTCCTGGTTTGGACCTGGTTTAGACTTGGTTTTGACCTGGTTTAGACCTGGTTTAGTCCTGGTTTGGACCTGGTTGACTCCTGGTTTAGTCCTGGTTTGGACCTGGTTTAGACCTGGTTTAGTCCTGGTTTAGACCTGGTTTAGTCCTGGTTTAGACCTGGTTTAGACCTGGTTTAGTCCTGATTTAGACCTGGTTTAGACCTGGTTTGGACCTGGTTTAGACCTGGTTTAGTCCTGGTTTAGACCTGGTTTAGTCCTGGTTTAGACCTGGTTTAGTCCTGGTTTGGACCTGGTTTAGTTCTGGTTTAGTCCTGGTTGAGTCCTGGTTTAGACCTGGTTTAGTCCTGATTTAGACCTGGTTTAGACCTGGTTTGTACCTGGTTTAGACCTGGTTTAGACCTGGTTTAGTTCTGGTTTAGTCCTGGTTGAGTCCTGGTTTGGACCTGGTTGAGTCCTGGTTTAGACCTGGTTTAGACCTGGTTTAGACCTGGTTTAGTCCTGGTTTAGACCTGGTTTAATCCTGGTTTGGACCTTGTTTAGACCTGGTTTAGTCCTGGTTTAGACCTGGTTTAGTCCTGGTTTAGACCTGGTTTAGTCCTGGTTTAGACCTGGTTTAGACCTGGTTTAGTCCTGGTTTAGTCCTGGTTTAGACCTGGTTTAGACCTGGTTTCGTCCTGGTTTACACCTGGTTTAGTCCTGGTTTAGTCCTGGTTTAGACCTGGTTTAGACCTGGTTTAGTCCTGGTTTAGACCTGGTTTAATCCTGGTTTGGACCTGGTTTAGACCTGGTTTAGTCCTGGTTTAGACCTAGTTTGGACCTGGTTTAGACCTGGTTTGGACCTGGTTTAGACCTGGTTTAGTCCTGGTTTAGTCCTTGTTTAGTCCTGGATTAGACCTGGTTTAGTCCTGGTTTAGTCCTGGTTTAGACCTGGTTAAGACCTGGTTTAGTCCTGGTTTAGGTCTGGTTTAGGCCTGGTTTAGTCCTGGTTTAGACCTGGTTTAGTCCTGGTTTGGACCTGGTTTAGTCCTGGTTTAGTCCTGGTTTAGACCTGGTTTAGTCCTGGTTTGGACCTGGTTTAGACCTGGTTTAGTCCTGGTTTGGACCTGGTTTAGACCTGGTTTAGTCCTGGTTTAGACCTGGTTTAGACCTGGTTTAGTCCTGTTTTAGTCCTGGTTTAGTCCTGGTTTAGTCCTGGTCTGGACCTTGTTGAGTCCTGGTTTGGACCTGGTTTAGACCTGGTTTAGATCTGGTTTAGACCTGGTTTAGTCCAGGTTTAGACCTGGTTTAGACCTGGTTTAGACCTGGTTTAGTCCTGGTTTAGTCCTGGTTTAGTCCTGGTTTAGACCTGGTTTAGTCCTGGTTTGGACCTGGTTGAGTGCTGGTTTAGACCTGGTTTAGTCTTGGTTTAGTCCTGGTTTAGTCCTGGTTTAGACCCGGTTTAGATCTGGTTTAGTCCTGTTTTAGTCCTGGTTTAGTCCTGGTTTAGTCCTGGTTTAGACCTGGTTTAGTCCTGGTTTGGACCTGGTTGAGTGCTGGTTTAGACCTGGTTTAGTCTTGGTTTAGTCCTGGTTTAGTCCTGGTTTAGACCTGGTTTAGACCTGGTTTAGATCTGGTTTAGACCTGGTTTAGTCCTGTTTTAGACCTGGTTTAGACCTGGTTTAGACCTGGTTTAGTCCTGGTTTAGTCCTGGTTTAGTCCTGGTTTAGACCTGGTTTAGTCCTGGTTTGGACCTGGTTTAGTCCTGGTTTATTCTTGGTTTAGTCCTGGTTTAGTTCTGGTTTAGACCTGGTTTGGACCTGGTTTAGTCCTGGTTTAGACCTAGTTTAGACCTGGTTTAGTCCTGGTTTGGACCTGGTTTAGACCTGGTTTAGTCCTGGTTTAGACCTAGTTTAGACCTGGTTTCGTCCTGGTTTAGACCTGGTTTAGTCATGGTTTATTCCTGGTTTAGGCCTGGTTTAGACCTGGTTTAGACCTGGTTTAGTCCTGGTTTAGACCTGGTTTAGTCCTGGTTTGGACCTGGTTTAGACCTGGTTTAGTCCTGGTTTAATCCTAGTTTAGGCCTGGTTTAGACCTGGTTTAGACCTGGTTTAGACCTGGTTTAGACCTGGTTTAGTCCTGGTTTGGACCTGGTTTAGACCTGGTTTAGTTCTGGTTTGGACCTGGTTTAGACCTGGTTTAGTCCTGGTTTAGACCTGGTTTAGACCTGGTTTAGTCCTGTTTTAGTCCTGGTTTAGTCCTGGTCTGGACCTGGTTGAGTCCTGGTTTGGACCTGGTTTAGACCTGGTTTAGATCTGGTTTAGACCTTGTTTAGACCTGGTTTAGATCTGGTTTAGTCCTGGTTTAGTCCTGGTTTGGACCTGGTTTAGTCCTGGTTTGGACCTGGTTTAGTCCTGGTTTAGACCTGGTTTAGTCCTGGTTTGGACCTGGTTTAGTCCTGGTTTATTCTTGGTTTAGTCCTGGTTTAGTCCTGGTTTAGACCTGGTTTAGACATGGTTTAGTCCTGGTTTGGACCTGGTTTAGACCTGGTTTAGACCTGGTTTAGTCCTGGTTTAGTCCTGGTTTAGACCTAGTTTAAACCTGGTTTAGACCTGGTTTCGTCCTGATTTAGACCTGGTTTAGCCCTGGTTTAGTTCTGGTTTAGTCCTGGTTTAGACCTGGTTTAGTTCTGATTCAGTGCTGGTTGAGTCCTGGTTTGGACCTGGTTGAGTCCTGGTTTAGACCTGGTTTAGACCTGGTTTGGACCTGGTTTAGGCTTAGACCTGGTTTAGACCTGGTTTAGTCCTGGTTTAGACCTGGTTTAGTCCTGGTTTGGACCTGGTTTAGACCTGGTTTAGTCCTGGTTTAGACCTGGTTTAGTCCTGGTTTAGACCTGGTTTAGTCCTGGTTTAGAACTGGTTTAGACCCTGTTTAGTCCTGGTTTAGTCCTGGTTTAGAACTGGTTTAGACCTGTTTTAGACCTGGTTTAGACCTGGTTTAGTCCTGGTTTAGACCTGGTTTGGACCTGGTTTAGTCCTGGTTTAGACCTAGTTTAGACCTGGTTTAGTCCTGGTTTGGACCTGGTTTAGACCTGGTTTAGTTCTGGTTTAGACCTAGTTTAGACCTGGTTTCGTCCTGGTTTAGACCTGGTTTAGTCCTGGTTTATTCCTGGTTTAGGCCTGGTTTAGACCTGGTTTAGACCTGGTTTAGTCCTGGTTTAGACCTGGTTTAGTCCTGGTTTGGACCTGGTTTAGACCTGGTTTAGACCTGGTTTAGACCTGGTTTAGACCTGGTTTAGACCTGGTTTAGTCCTGGTTTGGACCTGGTTTAGTCCTGGTTTGGACCTGGTTTAGACCTGGTTTAGTCCTGGTTTAGACCTGGTTTAGATCTGGTTTAGTCCTGGTTTAGACCTGGTTTAGACCTGGTTTAGTCCTGTTTTAGTCCTGGTTTAGTCCTGGTCTGGACCTGGTTGAGTCCTGGTTTTGGACCTGGTTTAGACCTGGTTTAGATCTGGTTTAGACCTGGTTTAGTCCTGGTTTGGACCTGGTTTAGACCTGGTTTAGTCCTGGTTTGGACCTGGTTTAGACCTGGTTTAGTCCTGGTTTAGACCTGGTTTAGACCTGGTTTAGTCCTGTTTTAGTCCTGGTTTAGTCCTGGTCTGGACCTGGTTGAGTCCTGGTTTTGGACCTGGTTTAGACCTGGTTTAGACCTGGTTTAGACCTGGTTTAGATCTGGTTTAGACTTGGTTTAGTCCTGGTTTAGTCCTGGTTTAGACCTG
Organism: Eucyclogobius newberryi; assembly: GCF_026437365.1. Taxonomy (NCBI): domain Eukaryota; kingdom Metazoa; phylum Chordata; class Actinopteri; order Gobiiformes; family Gobiidae; genus Eucyclogobius; species Eucyclogobius newberryi. Next base: position 19,716 of record NW_027315981.1, read on the forward strand.
GTTTAGTCCTGGTTTGGACCTGGTTTAGACCTGGTTTTAGACCTGGTTTAGACCTGGTTTAGTCCTGTTTTAGTCCTGGTTTAGTCCTGGTCCGGACCTGGTTTAGACCTGGTTTAGTCCTGGTTTAGTCCTGGTTTAGACCTGGTTTATATCTGGTTTAGTCCTGGTTTAGTCCTGGTTTAGACCTGGTTTAGTCCTGGTTTGGACCTGGTTTAGACCTGGTTTAGTCCTGGTTTGGACCTGGTTTAGACCTGGTTTAGTCCTGGTTTAGTCCTGGTCTGGACCTGGTTGAGTCCATGTTTGGACCTGGTTTAGACCTGGTTTAGATCTGGTTTAGACCTGGTTTAGTCCAGGTTTAGACCTGGTTTAGACCTGGTTTAGACATGGTTTAGTCCTGGTTTGGACCTGGTTGAGTGCTGGTTTAGACCTGGTTTAGTCGTGGTTTAGTCCTGGTTTAGTCCTGGTTTAGACCTGGTTTAGACCTGGTTTAGACCTGGTTTAGACCTGGTTTAGACCTGGTTTAGTCCTGGTTTAGACCTGGTTTAGACCTGGTTTAGTCCTGGTTTGGACCTGTTTTAGACCTGGTTTAGACCTGGTTTAGTCCTGGTTTAGACCTGGTTTAAACCTGGTTTAGACCTGGTTTCGTCCTGGTTTAGACCTGCTTTAGTCCTGGTTTAGTTCTGGTTTAGTCCTGGTTTAGACCTGGTTTAGTCCTGGTTTAGACCTGGTTGAGTCCTGGTTTAGACCTGGTTTAGACCTGGTTTGGACCTGGTTTAGGCCTGGTTTAGACCTGGTTTAGACCTGGTTTAGTCCTGGTTTAGACCTGGTTTAGTCCTGGTTTAGACCTGGTTTAGACCTGGTTTAGACCTGGTTTAATCCTGGTTTGGACCTGGTTTAGACCTGGTTTAGTCCTGGTTTAGACCTAGTTTAGACCTGGTTTAGTCCTGGTTTGGACCTGGTTTAGACCTGGTTTAGTCCTGGTTTAGACCTAGTTTAGACCTGGTTTCGTCCTGGTTTAGACCTGATTTAGTCCTGGTTTATTCCTGTTTTAGGGCTGGTTTGGACCTGGTTTAGACCTGGTTTAGTCCTGGTTTAGACCTAGTTTAGACCTGGTTTAGACCTGGTTTCGTCCTGGTTTAGACCTGCTTTAGTCCTGGTTTAGTTCTGGTTTAGTCCTGGTTTAGACCTGGTTTAGTCCTGGTTTAGACCTGGTTGAGTCCTGGTTTAGACCTGGTTTAGACCTGGTTTGGACCTGGTTTAGGCCTGGTTTAGACCTGGTTTAGACCTGGTTTAGTCCTGGTTTAGACCTGGTTTAGTCCTGGTTTAGACCTGGTTTAGACCTGGTTTAGACCTGGTTTAGACCTGGTTTAATCTTGGTTTGGACCTGGTTTAGACCTGGTTTAGTCCTGGTTTAGACCTAGTTTAGACCTGGTTTAGTGTTTAGTCCTGGTTTGGACCTGGTTTAGACCTGGTTTAGTCCTGGTTTAGACCTGATTTAGTCCTGGTTTATTCCTGTTTTAGGCCTGGTTTGGACCTGGTTTAGACCTGGTTTAGTCCTGGTTTAGACCTAGTTTAGACCTGGTTTAGCCCTGGTTTAATCCTAGTTTAGACCTGGTTTAGACCTGGTTTAGACCTGGTTTAGACCTGGTTTAGACCTGGTTTAGACCTGGTTTAGTCCTGGTTTAGACCTGGTTTAGACCTGGTTTAGTCCTGTTTTAGTCCTGGTTTAGTCCTGGTCTGGACCTGGTTGAGTCCTGGTTTTGGACCTGGTTTAGACCTGGTTTAGATCTGGTTTAGACCTGGTTTAGACCTGGTTTAGTCCTGGTTTGGACCTGGTTTAGTCCTGGTTTGGACCTGGTTTAGACCTGGTTTAGTCCTGGTTTGGACCTGGTTTAGACCTGGTTTAGTCCTGGTTTAGACCTGGTTTAGACCTGGTTTAGTCCTGTTTTAGTCCTGGTTTAGTCCTGGTCTGGACCTGGTTGAGTCCTGGTTTTGGACCTGGTTTAGACCTGGTTTAGACCTGGTTTAGACCTGGTTTAGATCTGGTTTAGACTTGGTTTAGTCCAGGTTTAGACCTGGTTTAGACCATGTTTAGACCTGGTCTAGTCCTGGTTTAGTCCTGGTTTAGACCTGGTTTAGTCCTGGTTTGGACCTGGTTGAGTGCTGGTTTAGACCTGGTTTAGTCTTGGTTTAGTCCTGGTTTAGTCCTGGTTTAGACCTGGTTTAGACCTGGTTTAGACCTGGTTTTAGACCTGGTTTAGACCTGGTTTAGTCCTGTTTTAGTCCTGGTTTAGTCCTGGTCCGGACCTGGTTTAGACCTGGTTTAGTCCTGGTTTAGTCCTGGTTTAGACCTGGTTTAGATCTGGTTTAGTCCTGGTTTAGTCCTGGTTTAGACCTGGTTTAGTCCTGGTTTGGACCTGGTTTAGACCTGGTTTAGTCCTGGTTTGGACCTGGTTTAGACCTGGTTTAGTCCTGGTTTAGTCCTGGTCTGGACCTGGTTGAGTCCATGTTTGGACCTGGTTTAGACCTGGTTTAGATCTGGTTTAGACCTGGTTTAGTCCAGGTTTAGACCTGGTTTAGACCTGGTTTAGACATGGTTTAGTCCTGGTTTGGACCTGGTTGAGTGCTGGTTTAGACCTGGTTTAGTCGTGGTTTAGTCCTGGTTTAGACCTGGTTTAGACCTGGTTTAGACCTGGTTTAGACCTGGTTTAGACCTGGTTTAGTCCTGGTTTAGTCCTGGTTTAGACCTGGTTTAGTCCTGGTTTAGACCTGGTTGAGTCCTGGTTTAGACCTGGTTTAGACCTGGTTTGGACCTGGTTTAGGCCTGGTTTAGACCTGGTTTAGACCTGGTTTAGTCCTGGTTTAGACCTGGTTTAGTCCTGGTTTAGACCTGGTTTAGACCTGGTTTAGACCTGGTTTAGACCTGGTTTAATCCTGGTTTGGACCTGGTTTAGACCTGGTTTAGTCCTGGTTTAGACCTAGTTTAGACCTGGTTTAGTCCTGGTTTGGACCTGGTTTAGACCTGGTTTAGTCCTGGTTTAGACCTAGTTTAGACCTGGTTTCGTCCTGGTTTAGACCTGATTTAGTCCTGGTTTATTCCTGTTTTAGGCCTGGTTTAGACCTGGTTTAGACCTGGTTTAGTCCTGGTTTAGACCTGATTTAGTCCTGGTTTATTCCTGTTTTAGGCCTGGTTTAGACCTGGTTTTGACCTGGTTTAGTCCTGGTTTAGACCTGGTTTAATCCTGGTTTGGACCTGGTTTAGACCTGGTTTAGACCTAGTTTGGATCTGGTTTAATCCTGGTTCGGACCTGGTTTAGACCTGGTTTAGTCCTGGTTTAGACCTAGTTTAGACCTGGTTTAGACCTGGTTTAGTCCTGGTTTAGACCTAGTTTAGACCTGGTTTCGTCCTGGTTTAGACCTGATTTAGTCCTGGTTTAGACCTAGTTTGGATCTGGTTTAGTCCTGGTTCGGACCTGGTTTAGACCTGGTTTAGTCCTGGTTTAGACCTAGTTTAGACCTGGTTTAGCCCTGGTTTAATCCTAGTTTAGGCCTGGTTTAGACCTGGTTTGGACCTGGTTTAGACCTGGTTTAGTCCTGGTTTAGACCTAGTTTAGACCTGGTTTCGTCCTGGTTTAGACCTGATTTAGACCTGGTTTAGACCTGGTTTAATCCTGGTTTGGACCTGGTTTAGACCTGGTTTAGTCCTGGTTTAGACCTAGTTTAGACCTGGTTTAGTCCTGGTTTGGACCTGGTTTAGACCTGGTTTAGTCCTGGTTTAGACCTAGTTTAGACCTGGTTTCGTCCTGGTTTAGACCTGATTTAGTCCTGGTTTATTCCTGTTTTAGGCCTGGTTTAGACCTGGTTTAGACCTGGTTTAGTCCTGGTTTAGACCTGATTTAGTCCTGGTTTATTCCTGTTTTAGGCCTGGTTTAGACCTGGTTTTGACCTGGTTTAGTCCTGGTTTAGACCTGGTTTAGTCCTGGTTTGGACCTGGTTTAGACCTGGTTTAGACCTAGTTTGGATCTGGTTTAGTCCTGGTTCGGACCTGGTTTAGACCTGGTTTAGTCCTGGTTTAGACCTAGTTTAGACCTGGTTTAGCCCTGGTTTAATCCTAGTTTAGGCCTGGTTTAGACCTGGTTTAGACCTGGTTTAGACCTGGTTTAGTCCTGGTTTAGACCTAGTTTAGACCTGGTTTCGTCCTGGTTTAGACCTGATTTAGTCCTGGTTTAGACCTAGTTTGGATCTGGTTTAGTCCTGGTTCGGACCTGGTTTAGACCTGGTTTAGTCCTGGTTTAGACCTAGTTTAGACCTGGTTTAGCCCTGGTTTAATCCTAGTTTAGGCCTGGTTTAGACCTGGTTTGGACCTGGTTTAGACCTGGTTTAGTCCTGGTTTAGACCTAGTTTAGACCTGGTTTCGTCCTGGTTTAGACCTGATTTAGTCCTGGTTTATTCCTGTTTTAGGCCTGGTTTAGACCTGGTTTTGACCTGGTTTAGTCCTGGTTTAGACCTGGTTTAATCCTGGTTTGGACCTGGTTTAGACCTGGTTTAGACCTAGTTTGGACCTGGTTTAGTCCTGGTTCGGACCTGGTTTAGACCTGGTTTAGTCCTGGTTTAGACCTAGTTTAGACCTGGTTTAGCCCTGGTTTAATCCTAGTTTAGGCCTGGTTTAGACCTGGTTTAGACCTGGTTTAGACCTGGTTTAGACCTGGTTTAGACCTGGTTTAGTCCTGGTTTAGACCTGGTTTGGACCTGGTTGAGTCCTGGTTTGGACCTGGTTTTGTCCTGGTTTAGACCTGGTTTAGACCTGGTTTAGTCCTGGTTTAGACCTAGTTTAGACCTGGTTTAGACCTGGTTTAGTCCTGGTTTAGTCCCGGTTTAGTCCTGGTTTAGTCCCGGTTTAGTCCTGGTTTAGTCCCGGTTTAGACCCGGTTTAGTCCTGGTTTGGACCTGGTTTAGACCTGGTTTAGTCCTGGTTTAGACCTGGTTTAGTTCTGGTTTAGTCTTGGTTTAGTTCTGGTTTAGTCCTGGTTTAGACCTGGTTTGGACCTGGTTTAAACCTGGTTTAGACCTGGTTTAGACCTGGTTTAGTCCTGGTTGAGTCCTGGTTTAGTCCTGGTTTAGACCTGGTTTAGACCTGTTTTAGACCTGGTTTAGTCCTGGTTTAGACCTGGTTTAGACCTGGTTTAGTGCTGGTTTGGACCTGGTTTAGACTTGGTTTAGTCCTGGTTTAGACCTGGTTTAGACCTAGTTTAGTCCTGGTTTGGACCTGGTTTAGACCTGTTTTAGACCTGGTTTAGGCCTGGTTTAGACCTGGTTTGGACCTGGTTGACTCCTGGTTTGGACCTGGTTTAGGCTTGGTATAGTCCTGGTTTAGACCTGGTTTAGACCTGGTTTAGTCCTGGTTTAGACCTGGTTTAGACCTGGTTTAGTCCTGGTTTGGACCTGGTTTAGACCTGGTTTAGTCCTGATTTAGACCTGGTTTGGACTTGGTTTTGACCTGGTTTACTCCTGGTTTAGACCTGGTTTAGTCCTGGTTTGGACCTGGTTGACTCCTGGTTTAGTCCTGGTTTAGACCTGGTTGAGTCCTGGTTCAGTCCCTGTTTGGACCTGGTTTAGACCTGGTTTAGTCCTGGTTTAGACCTGGTTTAGTCCTGGTTTAGACCTGGTTTAGACCTGGTTTAGTCCTGATTTAGACCTGGTTTGGACCTGGTTTAGTCCTGGTTTAGTCCTGGTTTAGACCTGGTTTAGTCCTGGTTTAGTCCTGGTTTAGACCTGGTTTAGTTCTGGTTTAGACCTGGTTTAGTCCTGGTTTAGACCTGGTTTAGTCCTGGTTTAGTCCTGGTTTAGACCTGGTTTAGTTCTGGTTTAGTCCTGGTTTAGACCTGGTTTAGTCCTGGTTTGGACCTGGTTTAGTCCTGGTTTAGACCTGGTTTAGTTCTGGTTTAGTCCTGGTTTAATCCTGGTTTGGACCTGGTTTAGACCTGGTTTAGACCTAGTTTGGACCTGGTTTAGTCCTGGTTCGGACCTGGTTTAGACCTGGTTTAGTCCTGGTTTAGACCTAGTTTAGACCTGGTTTAGCCCTGGTTTAATCCTAGTTTAGGCCTGGTTTAGACCTGGTTTAGACCTGGTTTAGACATGGTTTAGACCTGGTTTAGTCCTGGTTTAGACCTGGTTTGGACCTGGTTGAGTCCTGGTTTGGACCTGGTTTTGTCCTGGTTTAGACCTGGTTTAGACCTGGTTTAGTCCTGGTTTAGTCCCGGTTTAGTCCTGGTTTAGTCCCGGTTTAGACCCGGTTTAGTCCTGGTTTGGACCTGGTTTAGACCTGGTTTAGTCCTGGTTTAGACCTGGTTTAGTTCTGGTTTAGACCTGGTTTAGTTCTGGTTTAGTCCTGGTTTAGACTTGGTTTGGACCTGGTTTAAACCTGGTTTAGACCTGGTTTAGACCTGGTTTAGTCCTGGTTGAGTCCTAGTTTAGTCCTGGTTTGGACCTGGTTTAGACCTGTTTTAGACCTGGTTTAGTCCTGGTTTAGACCTGGTTTGGAACTGGTTTAGTGCTGGTTTGGACCTGGTTTAGACTTGGTTTAGTCCTGGTTTAGACCTGGTTTAGACCTAGTTTAGTCCTGGTTTGGACCTGGTTTAGACCTGTTTTAGACCTGGTTTAGACCTAGTTTAGTCCTGGTTTAGACCTGGTTTAGACCTGGTTTAGTCCTGGTTTAGACCTGGTTTGGACCTGGTTGACTCCTGGTTTGGACCTGGTTTAGGCTTGGTATAGTCCTGGTTTAGACCTGGTTTAGACCTGGTTTAGACCTGGTTTAGTCCTGGTTTGGACCTGGTTTAGACCTGGTTTAGTCCTGATTTAGACCTGGTTTAGACTTGGTTTTGACCTGGTTTACTCCTGGTTTAGACCTGGTTTAGTCCTGGTTTGGCCCTGGTTTAGTCCTGGTTTGGACCTGGTTGACTCCTGGTTTAGTCCTGGTTTAGACCTGGTTGAGTCCTGGTTCAGTCCCTGTTTGGACCTGGTTTAGACCTGGTTTAGTCCTGGTTTAGACCTGGTTTAGTCCTGGTTTAGACCTGGTTTAGACCTGGTTTAGTCCTGATTTAGACCTGGTTTAGACCGGGTTTGGACCTGGTTTGGACCTGGTTTAGTTCTGGTTTAGTCCTGGTTTGGACCTGGTTGAGTCCTGGTTTAGACCTGGTTTAGACCTGGTTTAGACCTGGTTTAGACCTGGTTTAGTCCTGGTTTAGACCTGGTTTAGTCCTGGTTTGGACCTGGTTTAGTCCTGGTTTAGTCCTGGTTTAGACCTGGTTTAGACCTGGTTTCGTCCAGGTTTAGACCTGGTTTAGACCTGGTTTAGTCCTGGTTTAGTCCTGGTTTAGACCTGGTTTAGACCTGGTTTCGTCCAGGTTTAGACCTGGTTTAGTCCTGGTTTAGTCCTGGTTTAGGCCTGGTTTAGACCTGGTTTAGACCTGGTTTGGTCCTGGTTTAGACCTGGTTTAGACCTGGTTTAGTCCTGGTTTAGACCTGGTTTAGACCTGGTTTAGTCCTGGTTTAGACCTGGTTTAGACCTGGTTTAGTCCTTGTTTGGACCTGGTTCAGACCTGGTTTAGTCCTGGTTTAGACCTGGTTTAGACCTGGTTTAGTCCTGGTTTAGACCTGGTTTAGACATGGCTTAGTCCTGGTTTAGACCTGGTTTAGACCTGGTTTAGTCCTGGTTTAGACCTGGTTTAGACCTGGTTTAGTCCTGGTTTAGACCTGGTTTAGACCTAGTTTAGTCCTGGTTTGGACCTGGTTTAGACCTGGTTTAGTCCTGGTTTAGACCTGGTTTAGACCTGGTTTAGTCCTGGTTTAGTCCTGGTTGACTCCTGGTTTAGTCCTGGTTTAGTCCTGGTTTAGACCTGGTTTAGTCCTGGTTTAGACCTGGTTTAGACCTGGTTTAGTCCTGGTTAAGACCTGGTTAAGACCTGGTTTAGACCAGGTTTAGTCCTGGTTTAGACCTGGTTTAGACCTGGTTTAGTCCTGGTTTAGACCTGGTTTAGACCTGGTTTAGTCCTGGTTTGGCCCTGGTTTAGACCTGGTTTAGACCTGGTTCAGTCCTGGTTTAGACCTGGTTTAGACCTGGTTTAGACCTGGTTTAGTCCTGGTTTAGTCCTGGTTTAGTCCTGGATTAGACCTGGTTTAGTCCTGGTTTAGTCCTGGTTTAGACCTGGTTAAGACCTGGTTTAGTCCTGGTTTAGGCCTGGTTTAGGCCTGGTTTAGACCTTGTTTGGACCTGGTTTAGTCCTGGTTTAGTCCTGGTTTAGACCTGGTTTAGTCCTGATTTAGACCTGGTTTAGACCGGGTTTGGACCTGGTTTGGACCTGGTTTAGGCCTGGTTTAGACCTGGTTTAGACCTGGTTTAGTCCTGGTTTAGACCTGGTTTAGTCCTGGTTTGGACCTGGTTTAGTCCTGGTTTAGACCTGGTTTAGTTCTGGTTTAGTCCTGGTTGAGTCCTGGTTTGGACCTGGTTGAGTCCTGGTTTGGACCTGGTTTAGTTCTGGTTTAGTCCTGGTTGAGTCCTGGATTAGTCCTGGTTTAGTCCTGGTTGAGTCCTGGTTTAGACCTGGTTTAGTCCTGGTTTAGACCTGGTTTAGACCTGGTTTAGTCCTGGTTTAGACCTGGTTTAGACCTGGTTTAGTCCTGGTTTAGACCTGGTTTAGACCTGGTTTATATCTTGTTTGGACCTGGTTCAGACCTGGTTTAGTCCTGGTTTAGACCTGGTTTAGACCTGGTTTAGTCCTGGTTTAGACCTGGTTTAGACATGGCTTAGTCCTGGTTTAGACCTGGTTTAGACCTGGTTTAGTCCTGGTTTAGACCTGGTTTAAACCTGGTTTAGTCCTGGTTTAGACCTGGTTTAGACCTAGTTTAGTCCTGGTTTGGACCTGGTTTAGACCTGGTTTAGACCTGGTTTAGACCTGGTTTTAGACCTGGTTTAGACCTGGTTTAGTCCTGTTTTAGTCCTGGTTTGGACCTGGTTTAGTCCTGGTTTAGACCTGGTTTAGTTCTGGTTCAGTCCTGGTTGAGTCCTGGATTAGTCCTGGTTTAGTCCTGGTTGAGTCCTGGTTTAGACCTGGTTTAGTCCTGGTTTAGACCTGGTTTAGACCTGGTTTAGTCCTGGTTTAGACCTGGTTTAGACCTGGTTTAGTCCTGGTTTAGACCTGGTTTAGACCTGGTTTATATCTTGTTTGGACCTGGTTCAGACCTGGTTTAGTCCTGGTTTAGACCTGGTTTAGACCTGGTTTAGTCCTGGTTTAGACCTGGTTTAGACATGGCTTAGTCCTGGTTTAGACCTGGTTTAGACCTGGTTTAGTCCTGGTTTAGACCTGGTTTAGACCTGGTTTAGTCCTGGTTTAGACCTGGTTTAGACCTAGTTTAGTCCTGGTTTGGACCTGGTTTAGACCTGGTTTAGACCTGGTTTAGACCTGGTTTTAGACCTGGTTTAGACCTGGTTTAGTCCTGTTTTAGTCCTGGTTTAGTCCTGGTTTAGACTTGGTTTAGACCTGGTTTAGACCTGGTTTAGACCTGGTTTAATCCTGGTTTGGACCTGGTTTAGACCTGGTTTAGTCCTGGTTTAGACCTAGTTTAGACCTGGTTTAGTGTTTAGTCCTGGTTTGGACCTGGTTTAGACCTGGTTTAGTCCTGGTTTAGACCTGATTTAGTCCTGGTTTATTCCTGTTTTAGGCCTGGTTTGGACCTGGTTTAGACCTAGTTTAGACCTGGTTTAGCCCTGGTTTAATCCTAGTTTAGACCTGGTTTAGACCTGGTTTAGACCTGGTTTAGACCTGGTTTAGACCTGGTTTAGACCTGGTTTAGTCCTGGTTTAGACCTGGTTTAGACCTGGTTTAGTCCTGTTTTAGTCCTGGTTTAGTCCTGGTCTGGACCTGGTTGAGTCCTGGTTTTGGACCTGGTTTAGACCTGGTTTAGATCTGGTTTAGACCTGGTTTAGACCTGGTTTAGTCCTGGTTTGGACCTGGTTTAGTCCTGGTTTGGACCTGGTTTAGACCTGGTTTAGTCCTGGTTTGGACCTGGTTTAGACCTGGTTTAGTCCTGGTTTAGACCTGGTTTAGACCTGGTTTAGTCCTGTTTTAGTCCTGGTTTAGTCCTGGTCTGGACCTGGTTGAGTCCTGGTTTTGGACCTGGTTTAGACCTGGTTTAGACCTGGTTTAGACCTGGTTTAGATCTGGTTTAGACTTGGTTTAGTCCAGGTTTAGACCTGGTTTAGACCATGTTTAGACCTGGTCTAGTCCTGGTTTAGTCCTGGTTTAGACCTGGTTTAGTCCTGGTTTGGACCTGGTTGAGTGCTGGTTTAGACCTGGTTTAGTCTTGGTTTAGTCCTGGTTTAGTCCTGGTTTAGACCTGGTTTAGACCTGGTTTAGACCTGGTTTTAGACCTGGTTTAGACCTGGTTTAGTCCTGTTTTAGTCCTGGTTTAGTCCTGGTCCGGACCTGGTTTAGACCTGGTTTAGTCCTGGTTTAGTCCTGGTTTAGACCTGGTTTAGATCTGGTTTAGTCCTGGTTTAGTCCTGGTTTAGACCTGGTTTAGTCCTGGTTTGGACCTGGTTTAGACCTGGTTTAGTCCTGGTTTGGACCTGGTTTAGACCTGGTTTAGTCCTGGTTTAGTCCTGGTCTGGACCTGGTTGAGTCCATGTTTGGACCTGGTTTAGACCTGGTTTAGATCTGGTTTAGACCTGGTTTAGTCCAGGTTTAGACCTGGTTTAGACCTGGTTTAGACATGGTTTAGTCCTGGTTTGGACCTGGTTGAGTGCTGGTTTAGACCTGGTTTAGTCGTGGTTTAGTCCTGGTTTAGACCTGGTTTAGACCTGGTTTAGACCTGGTTTAGACCTGGTTTAGACCTGGTTTAGTCCTGGTTTAGTCCTGGTTTAGACCTGGTTTAGTCCTGGTTTAGACCTGGTTGAGTCCTGGTTTAGACCTGGTTTAGACCTGGTTTGGACCTGGTTTAGGCCTGGTTTAGACCTGGTTTAGACCTGGTTTAGTCCTGGTTTAGACCTGGTTTAGTCCTGGTTTAGACCTGGTTTAGACCTGGTTTAGACCTGGTTTAGACCTGGTTTAGACCTGGTTTAATCCTGGTTTGGACCTGGTTTAGACCTGGTTTAGTCCTGGTTTAGACCTAGTTTAGACCTGGTTTAGTCCTGGTTTGGACCTGGTTTAGACCTGGTTTAGTCCTGGTTTAGACCTAGTTTAGACCTGGTTTCGTCCTGGTTTAGACCTGATTTAGTCCTGGTTTATTCCTGTTTTAGGCCTGGTTTAGACCTGGTTTAGACCTGGTTTAGTCCTGGTTTAGACCTGATTTAGTCCTGGTTTATTCCTGTTTTAGGCCTGGTTTAGACCTGGTTTTGACCTGGTTTAGTCCTGGTTTAGACCTGGTTTAATCCTGGTTTGGACCTGGTTTAGACCTGGTTTAGACCTAGTTTGGATCTGGTTTAGACCTGGTTTAGCCCTGGTTTAATCCTAGTTTAGGCCTGGTTTAGACCTGGTTTAGACCTGGTTTAGACCTGGTTTAGTCCTGGTTTAGACCTAGTTTAGACCTGGTTTCGTCCTGGTTTAGACCTGATTTAGTCCTGGTTTAGACCTAGTTTGGATCTGGTTTAGTCCTGGTTCGGACCTGGTTTAGACCTGGTTTAGTCCTGGTTTAGACCTAGTTTAGACCTGGTTTAGCCCTGGTTTAATCCTAGTTTAGGCCTGGTTTAGACCTGGTTTGGACCTGGTTTAGACCTGGTTTAGTCCTGGTTTAGACCTAGTTTAGACCTGGTTTCGTCCTGGTTTAGACCTGATTTAGTCCTGGTTTATTCCTGTTTTAGGCCTGGTTTAGACCTGGTTTTGACCTGGTTTAGTCCTGGTTTAGACCTGGTTTAATCCTGGTTTGGACCTGGTTTAGACCTGGTTTAGACCTAGTTTGGACCTGGTTTAGTCCTGGTTCGGACCTGGTTTAGACCTGGTTTAGTCCTGGTTTAGACCTAGTTTAGACCTGGTTTAGCCCTGGTTTAATCCTAGTTTAGGCCTGGTTTAGACCTGGTTTAGACCTGGTTTAGACCTGGTTTAGACCTGGTTTAGACCTGGTTTAGTCCTGGTTTAGACCTGGTTTGGACCTGGTTGAGTCCTGGTTTGGACCTGGTTTTGTCCTGGTTTAGACCTGGTTTAGACCTGGTTTAGTCCTGGTTTAGACCTAGTTTAGACCTGGTTTAGACCTGGTTTAGTCCTGGTTTAGTCCCGGTTTAGTCCTGGTTTAGTCCCGGTTTAGACCCGGTTTAGTCCTGGTTTGGACCTGGTTTAGACCTGGTTTAGTCCTGGTTTAGACCTGGTTTAGTTCTGGTTTAGTCTTGGTTTAGTTCTGGTTTAGTCCTGGTTTAGACCTGGTTTGGACCTGGTTTAAACCTGGTTTAGACCTGGTTTAGACCTGGTTTAGTCCTGGTTTAGACCTGATTTAGTCCTGGTTTATTCCTGTTTTAGGCCTGGTTTAGACCTGGTTTTGACCTGGTTTAGACCTGGTTTAGACCTGGTTTAATCCTGGTTTGGACCTGGTTTAGACCTGGTTTAGACCTAGTTTGGATCTGGTTTAGTCCTGGTTCGGACCTGGTTTAGACCTGGTTTAGTCCTGGTTTAGACCTAGTTTAGACCTGGTTTAGCCCTGGTTTAATCCTAGTTTAGGCCTGGTTTAGACCTGGTTTAGACCTGGTTTAGACCTGGTTTAGTCCTGGTTTAGACCTAGTTTAGACCTGGTTTCGTCCTGGTTTAGACCTGATTTAGTCCTGGTTTAGACCTAGTTTGGATCTGGTTTAGTCCTGGTTCGGACCTGGTTTAGACCTGGTTTAGTCCTGGTTTAGACCTAGTTTAGACCTGGTTTAGCCCTGGTTTAATCCTAGTTTAGGCCTGGTTTAGACCTGGTTTGGACCTGTTTTAGGCCTGGTTTAGACCTAGTTTAGACCTGGTTTCGTCCTGGTTTAGACCTGATTTAGTCCTGGTTTATTCCTGTTTTAGGCCTGGTTTAGACCTGGTTTTGACCTGGTTTAGTCCTGGTTTAGACCTGGTTTAATCCTGGTTTGGACCTGGTTTAGACCTGGTTTAGACCTAGTTTGGACCTGGTTTAGTCCTGGTTCGGACCTGGTTTAGACCTGGTTTAGTCCTGGTTTAGACCTAGTTTAGACCTGGTTTAGCCCTGGTTTAATCCTAGTTTAGGCCTGGTTTAGACCTGGTTTAGACCTGGTTTAGACCTGGTTTAGACCTGGTTTAGTCCTGGTTTAGACCTGGTTTGGACCTGGTTGAGTCCTGGTTTGGACCTGGTTTTGTCCTGGTTTAGACCTGGTTTAGACCTGGTTTAGTCCTGGTTTAGACCTAGTTTAGACCTGGTTTAGACCTGGTTTAGTCCTGGTTTAGTCCCGGTTTAGTCCTGGTTTAGTCCCGGTTTAGACCCGGTTTAGTCCTGGTTTGGACCTGGTTTAGACCTGGTTTAGTCCTGGTTTAGACCTGGTTTAGTTCTGGTTTAGTCTCTGTTTAGTTCTGGTTTAGTCCTGGTTTAGACCTGGTTTGGACCTGGTTTAAACCTGGTTTAGACCTGGTTTAGACCTGGTTTAGTCCTGGTTGAGTCCTGGTTTAGTCCTGGTTTGGACCTGGTTTAGACCTGTTTTAGACCTGGTTTAGTCCTGGTTTAGACCTGGTTTAGACCTGGTTTAGTGCTGGTTTGGACCTGGTTTAGACTTGGTTTAGTCCTGGTTTAGACCTGGTTTAGACCTAGTTTAGTCCTGGTTTGGACCTGGTTTAGACCTGTTTTAGACCTGGTTTAGGCCTGGTTTAGACCTGGTTTGGACCTGGTTGACTCCTGGTTTGGACCTGGTTTAGGCTTGGTATAGTCCTGGTTTAGACCTGGTTTAGACCTGGTTTAGTCCTGGTTTAGACCTGGTTTAGACCTGGTTTAGTCCTGGTTTGGACCTGGTTTAGACCTGGTTTGGACTTGGTTTTGACCTGGTTTACTCCTGGTTTAGACCTGGTTTAGTCCTGGTTTGGACCTGGTTTACTCCTGGTTTAGTACTGGTTTAGACCTGGTTGAGTCCTGGTTCAGTCCCTGTTTGGACCTGGTTTAGACCTGGTTTAGTCCTGGTTTAGACCTGGTTTAGTCCTGGTTTAGACCTGGTTTAGACCTGGTTTAGTCCTGATTTAGACCTGGTTTGGACCTGGTTTAGTCCTGGTTTAGTCCTGGTTTAGACCTGGTTTAGTCCTGGTTTAGTCCTGGTTTAGACCTGGTTTAGTTCTGGTTTAGACCTGGTTTAGACCTGGTTTAGTCCTGGTTTAGTCCTGGTTTAGACCTGGTTTAGTCCTGGTTTGGACCTGGTTTAGTCCTGGTTTAGACCTGGTTTAGTTCTGGTTTAGTCCTGGTTGAGTCCTGGTTTGGACCTGGTTGAGTGCTGGTTTAGACCTGGTTTAGACCTGGTTTAGACCTGGTTTAGTCCTGGTTTAGACCTGGTTTAATCCTGGTTTGGACCTGGTTTAGACCTGGTTTAGACCTAGTTTGGACCTGGTTTAGTCCTGGTTCGGACCTGGTTTAGACCTGGTTTAGTCCTGGTTTAGACCTAGTTTAGACCTGGTTTAGCCCTGGTTTAATCCTAGTTTAGGCCTGGTTTAGACCTGGTTTAGACCTGGTTTAGACATGGTTTAGACCTGGTTTAGTCCTGGTTTAGACCTGGTTTGGACCTGGTTGAGTCCTGGTTTGGACCTGGTTTTGTCCTGGTTTAGACCTGGTTTAGACCTGGTTTAGTCCTGGTTTAGTCCCGGTTTAGTCCTGGTTTAGTCCCGGTTTAGACCCGGTTTAGTCCTGGTTTGGACCTGGTTTAGACCTGGTTTAGTCCTGGTTTAGACCTGGTTTAGTTCTGGTTTAGACCTGGTTTAGTTCTGGTTTAGTCCTGGTTTGGACCTGGTTTAGAACTGTTTTAGACCTGGTTTAGTCCTGGTTTAGACCTGGTTTGGAACTGGTTTAGTGCTGGTTTGGACCTGGTTTAGACTTGGTTTAGTCCTGGTTTAGACCTGGTTTAGACCTAGTTTAGTCCTGGTTTGGACCTGGTTTAGACCTGGTTTAGTCCTGGTTTGGACCTGGTTTAGACCTGTTTTAGACCTGGTTTAGACCTAGTTTAGTCCTGGTTTAGACCTGGTTTAGACCTGGTTTAGTCCTGGTTTGGACCTGGTTTAGACCTGTTTTAGACCTGGTTTAGACCTGGTTTAGTCCTGGTTTAGACCTGGTTTGGACCTGGTTTAGGCTTGGTATAGTCCTGGTTTAGACCTGGTTTAGACCTGGTTTAGACCTGGTTTAGTCCTGGTTTGGACCTGGTTTAGACCTGGTTTAGTCCTGATTTAGACCTGGTTTAGACTTGGTTTTGACCTGGTTTACTCCTGGTTTAGACCTGGTTTAGTCCTGGTTTGGCCCTGGTTTAGTCCTGGTTTGGACCTGGTTGACTCCTGGTTTAGTCCTGGTTTAGACCTGGTTGAGTCCTGGTTCAGTCCCTGTTTGGACCTGGTTCAGACCTGGTTTAGTCCTGGTTTAGACCTGGTTTAGTCCTGGTTTAGACCTGGTTTAGACCTGGTTTAGTCCTGATTTAGACCTGGTTTAGACCTAGTTTGGACCTGGTTTAGTCCTGGTTCGGACCTGGTTTAGACCTGGTTTAGTCCTGGTTTAGACCTAGTTTAGACCTGGTTTAGCCCTGGTTTAATCCTAGTTTAGGCCTGGTTTAGACCTGGTTTAGACCTGGTTTAGACCTGGTTTAGACCTGGTTTAGACCTGGTTTAGTCCTGGTTTAGACCTGGTTTGGACCTGGTTGAGTCCTGGTTTGGACCTGGTTTTGTCCTGGTTTAGACCTGGTTTAGACCTGGTTTAGTCCTGGTTTAGACCTAGTTTAGACCTGGTTTAGACCTGGTTTAGTCCTGGTTTAGTCCCGGTTTAGTCCTGGTTTAGTCCCGGTTTAGACCCGGTTTAGTCCTGGTTTGGACCTGGTTTAGACCTGGTTTAGTCCTGGTTTAGACCTGGTTTAGTTCTGGTTTAGTCTCTGTTTAGTTCTGGTTTAGTCCTGGTTTAGACCTGGTTTGGACCTGGTTTAAACCTGGTTTAGACCTGGTTTAGACCTGGTTTAGTCCTGGTTGAGTCCTGGTTTAGTCCTGGTTTGGACCTGGTTTAGACCTGTTTTAGACCTGGTTTAGTCCTGGTTTAGACCTGGTTTAGACCTGGTTTAGTGCTGGTTTGGACCTGGTTTAGACTTGGTTTAGTCCTGGTTTAGACCTGGTTTAGACCTAGTTTAGTCCTGGTTTGGACCTGGTTTAGACCTGTTTTAGACCTGGTTTAGGCCTGGTTTAGACCTGGTTTGGACCTGGTTGACTCCTGGTTTGGACCTGGTTTAGGCTTGGTATAGTCCTGGTTTAGACCTGGTTTAGACCTGGTTTAGTCCTGGTTTAGACCTGGTTTAGACCTGGTTTAGTCCTGGTTTGGACCTGGTTTAGACCTGGTTTGGACTTGGTTTTGACCTGGTTTACTCCTGGTTTAGACCTGGTTTAGTCCTGGTTTGGACCTGGTTGACTCCTGGTTTAGTCCTGGTTTAGACCTGGTTGAGTCCTGGTTCAGTCCCTGTTTGGACCTGGTTTAGACCTGGTTTAGTCCTGGTTTAGACCTGGTTTAGTCCTGGTTTGGACCTGGTTTAGTCCTGGTTTAGTCCTGGTTTAGACCTGGTTTAGTCCTGGTTTAGTCCTGGTTTAGACCTGGTTTAGTTCTGGTTTAGACCTGGTTTAGACCTGGTTTAGTCCTGGTTTAGTCCTGGTTTAGACCTGGTTTAGTCCTGGTTTGGACCTGGTTTAGTCCTGGTTTAGACCTGGTTTAGTTCTGGTTTAGTCCTGGTTGAGTCCTGGTTTGGACCTGGTTGAGTGCTGGTTCAGACCTGGTTTAGACCTGGTTTAGACCTGGTTTAGTCCTGGTTTAGACCTGGTTTAATCCTGGTTTGGACCTGGTTTAGACCTGGTTTAGACCTAGTTTGGACCTGGTTTATTCCTGGTTCGGACCTGGTTTAGACCTGGTTTAGTCCTGGTTTAGACCTAGTTTAGACCTGGTTTAGCCCTGGTTTAATCCTAGTTTAGGCCTGGTTTAGACCTGGTTTAGACCTGGTTTAGACATGGTTTAGACCTGGTTTAGTCCTGGTTTAGACCTGGTTTGGACCTGGTTGAGTCCTGGTTTGGACCTGGTTTTGTCCTGGTTTAGACCTGGTTTAGACCTGGTTTAGTCCTGGTTTAGTCCCGGTTTAGTCCTGGTTTAGTCCCGGTTTAGACCCGGTTTAGTCCTGGTTTGGACCTGGTTTAGACCTGGTTTAGTCCTGGTTTAGTTCTGGTTTAGACCTGGTTTAGTTCTGGTTTAGTCCTGGTTTGGACCTGGTTTAGAACTGTTTTAGACCTGGTTTAGTCCTGGTTTAGACCTGGTTTGGAACTGGTTTAGTGCTGGTTTGGACCTGGTTTAGACTTGGTTTAGTCCTGGTTTAGACCTGGTTTAGACCTAGTTTAGTCCTGGTTTGGACCTGGTTTAGACCTGTTTTAGACCTGGTTTAGACCTAGTTTAGTCCTGGTTTAGACCTGGTTTAGACCTGGTTTAGTCCTGGTTTGGACCTGGTTTAGACCTGTTTTAGACCTGGTTTAGACCTGGTTTAGTCCTGGTTTAGACCTGGTTTGGACCTGGTTTAGGCTTGGTATAGTCCTGGTTTAGACCTGGTTTAGACCTGGTTTAGACCTGGTTTAGTCCTGGTTTGGACCTGGTTTAGACCTGGTTTAGTCCTGATTTAGACCTGGTTTAGACTTGGTTTTGACCTGGTTTACTCCTGGTTTAGACCTGGTTTAGTCCTGGTTTGGCCCTGGTTTAGTCCTGGTTTGGACCTGGTTGACTCCTGGTTTAGTCCTGGTTTAGACCTGGTTGAGTCCTGGTTCAGTCCCTGTTTGGACCTGGTTCAGACCTGGTTTAGTCCTGGTTTAGACCTGGTTTAGTCCTGGTTTAGACCTGGTTTAGACCTGGTTTAGTCCTGATTTAGACCTGGTTTAGACCGGGTTTGGACCTGGTTTGGACCTGGTTTAGTTCTGGTTTAGTCCTGGTTTGGACCTGGTTGAGTCCTGGTTTAGACCTGGTTTAGACCTGGTTTAGACCTGGTTTAGACCTGGTTTAGTCCTGGTTTAGACCTGGTTTAGTCCTGGTTTGGACCTGGTTTAGTTCTGGTTTAGTCCTGGTTGAGTCCTGGATTAGTCCTGGTTTAGTCCTGGTTTAGACCTGGTTTAGACCTGGTTTCGTCCAGGTTTAGACCTGGTTTAGACCTGGTTTAGTCCTGGTTTAGTCCTGGTTTAGACCTGGTTTAGACCTGGTTTCGTCCAGGTTTAGACCTGGTTTAGTCCTGGTTTAGTCCTGGTTTAGGCCTGGTTTAGACCTGGTTTAGACCTGGTTTAGTCCTGGTTTAGACCTGGTTTAGACCTGGTTTAGTCCTGGTTTAGACCTGGTTTAGACCTGGTTTAGTCCTGGTTTAGACCTGGTTTAGACCTGGTTTAGTCCTTGTTTGGACCTGGTTCAGACCTGGTTTAGTCCTGGTTTAGACCTGGTTTAGACCTGGTTTAGTCCTGGTTTAGACCTGGTTTAGACATGGCTTAGTCCTGGTTTAGACCTGGTTTAGACCTGGTTTAGTCCTGGTTTAGACCTGGTTTAGACCTGGTTTAGTCCTGGTTTAGACCTGGTTTAGACCTAGTTTAGTCCTGGTTTGGACCTGGTTTAGACCTGGTTTAGTCCTGGTTTAGACCTGGTTTAGACCTGGTTTAGTCCTGGTTTAGTCCTGGTTGACTCCTGGTTTAGTCCTGGTTTAGTCCTGGTTTAGACCTGGTTTAGTCCTGGTTTAGACCTGGTTTAGACCTGGTTTAGTCCTGGTTAAGACCTGGTTAAGACCTGGTTTAGACCTGGTTTAGTCCTGGTTTAGACCTGGTTTAGACCTGGTTTAGTCCTGGTTTAGACCTGGTTTAGACCTGGTTTAGTCCTGGTTTGGCCCTGGTTTAGACCTGGTTTAGACCTGGTTCAGTCCTGGTTTAGACCTGGTTTAGACCTGGTTTAGACCTGGTTTAGTCCTGGTTTAGTCCTGGTTTAGTCCTGGATTAGACCTGGTTTAGTCCTGGTTTAGTCCTGGTTTAGACCTGGTTAAGACCTGGTTTAGTCCTGGTTAAGACCTGGTTTAGGCCTGGTTTAGACCTTGTTTGGACCTGGTTTAGTCCTGGTTTAGACCTGGTTTAGTCCTGATTTAGACCTGGTTTAGACCGGGTTTGGACCTGGTTTGGACCTGGTTTAGGCCTGGTTTAGACCTGGTTTAGACCTGGTTTAGTCCTGGTTTAGACCTGGTTTAGTCCTGGTTTGGACCTGGTTTAGTCCTGGTTTAGACCTGGTTTAGTTCTGGTTTAGTCCTGGTTGAGTCCTGGTTTGGACCTGGTTGAGTCCTGGTTTGGACCTGGTTTAGTTCTGGTTTAGTCCTGGTTGAGTCCTGGTTTAGACCTGGTTTAGTCCTGGTTTGGACCTGGTTTAGTTCTGGTTTAGTCCTGGTTGAGTCCTGGATTAGTCCTGGTTTAGTCCTGGTTTAGACCTGGTTTAGACCTGGTTTCGTCCAGGTTTAGACCTGGTTTAGACCTGGTTTAGTCCTGGTTTAGTCCTGGTTTAGACCTGGTTTAGACCTGGTTTTGTCCAGGTTTAGACCTGGTTTAGTCCTGGTTTAGACCTGGTTTAGACCTGGTTTAGTCCTGGTTTAGTCCTGGTTTAGACCTGGTTTAGACCTGGTTTAGTCCTGGTTTAGACCTGGTTTAGACCCTGGTTTAGTCCTTGTTTGGACCTGGTTCAGACCTGGTTTAGTCCTGGTTTAGACCTGGTTTAGACCTGGTTTAGTCCTGGTTTAGACCTGGTTTAGACATGGCTTAGTCCTGGTTTAGACCTGGTTTAGACCTGGTTTAGTCCTGGTTTGGACCTGGTTTAGACCTGGTTTAGTCCTGGTTTAGACCTGGTTTAGACCTGCTTTAGTCCTGGTTTAGTCCTGGTTGACTCCTGGTTTAGTCCTTGTTTAGACCTGGTTTAGTCCTGGTTTAGACCTGGTTTAGACCAGGTTTAGTCCTGGTTAAGACCTGGTATAGACCTGGTTTAGACCTGGTTTAGTCCTGGTTTAGTCCTGGTTTAGTCCTGGATTAGACCTGGTTTAGTCCTGGTTTAGTCCTGGTTTAGACCTGGTTAAGACCTGGTTTAGTCTTGGTTTAGGCCTAGTTTAGGCCTGGTTTAGACCTTGTTTGGACCTGGTTTAGTCCTGGTTTAGTCCTGGTTTAGACCTGGTTTAGTCCTGGTTTGGACCTGGTTTAAACCTGGTTTAGACCTGGTTTGGACCTGGTTTAAACCTGGTTTAGACCTGGTTTAGACCTGGTTTAGTCCTGGTTGAGTCCTAGTTTAGTCCTGGTTTGGACCTGGTTTAGTCCTGGTTTAGACCTGGTTTGGAACTGGTTTAGTCCTGGTTTAGACCTGGTTTAGACCTAGTTTAGTCCTGGTTTGGACCTGGTTTAGACCTGTTTTAGACCTGGTTTAGACCTAGTTTAGTCCTGGTTTAGACCTGGTTTAGACCTGGTTTAGTCCTGGTTTGGACCTGGTTTAGACCTGTTTTAGACCTGGTTTAGACCTGGTTTAGTCCTGGTTTAGACCTGGTTTGGACCTGGTTGACTCCTGGTTTGGACCTGGTTTAGGCTTGGTATAGTCCTGGTTTTAGAGCTGGTTTAGACCTGGTTTAGACCTGGTTTAGTCCTGGTTTGGACCTGGTTTAGACCTGGTTTAGTCCTGATTTAGACCTGGTTTAGACTTGGTTTTGACCTGGTTTACTCCTGGTTTAGACCTGGTTTAGTCCTGGTTTGGCCCTGGTTTAGTCCTGGTTTGGACCTGGTTGACTCCTGGTTTAGTCCTGGTTTAGACCTGGTTGAGTCCTGGTTCAGTCCCTGTTTGGACCTGGTTAGACCTGGTTTAGTCCTGGTTTAGACCTGGTTTAGTCCTGGTTTAGACCTGGTTTAGACCTGGTTTAGTCCTGATTTAGACCTGGTTTAGACCGGGTTTGGACCTGGTTTGGACCTGGTTTAGTTCTGGTTTAGTCCTGGTTCTGACCTGGTTGAGTCCTGGTTTAGAAATGGTTTAGACCTGGTTTAGACCTGGTTTAGACCTGGTTTAGTCCTGTTTAGACCTGGTTTAGTCCTGGTTTGGACCTGGTTTAGTTCTGGTTTAGTCCTGTTGAGTCCTGGATTAGTCCTGGTTTAGTCCTGGTTTAGACCTGGTTTAGACCTGGTTTCGTCCAGGTTTAGACCTGGTTTAGACCTGGTTTAGTCCTGGTTTAGTCCTGGTTTAGACATGGTTTAGACCTGGTTTCGTCCAGGTTTAGACCTGGTTTAGTCCTGGTTTAGTCCTGGTTTAGGCCTGGTTTAGACCTGGTTTAGACCTGGTTTAGTCCTGGTTTAGACCTGGTTTAGACCTGGTTTAGTCCTGGTTTAGACCTGGTTTAGACCTGGTTTAGTCCTGGTTTAGACCTGGTTTAGACCTGGTTTAGACCTGGTTTAGTCCTTGTTTGGACCTGGTTCAGACCTGGTTTAGTCCTGGTTTAGACCTGGTTTAGACCTGGTTTAGTCCTGGTTTAGACCTGGTTTAGACATGGCTTAGTCCTGGTTTAGACCTGGTTTAGACCTGGTTTAGTCCTGGTTTAGACCTGGTTTAGACCTGGTTTAGTCCTGGTTTAGACCTGGTTTAGACCTAGTTTAGTCCTGGTTTGGACCTGGTTTAGACCTGGTTTAGTCCTGGTTTAGACCTGGTTTAGACCTGGTTTAGTCCTGGTTTAGTCCTGGTTGACTCCTGGTTTAGTCCTGGTTTAGTCCTGGTTTAGACCTGGTTTAGTCCTGGTTTAGACCTGGTTTAGACCTGGTTTAGTCCTGGTTAAGACCTGGTTAAGACCTGGTTAAGACCTGGTTTAGACCTGGTTTAGTCCTGGTTTAGACCTGGTTTAGACCTGGTTTAGTCCTGGTTTAGACCTGGTTTAGACCTGGTTTAGTCCTGGTTTGGCCCTGGTTTAGACCTGGTTTAGACCTGGTTCAGTCCTGGTTTAGACCTGGTTTAGACCTGGTTTAGACCTGGTTTAGTCCTGGTTTAGTCCTGGTTTAGTCCCGGATTAGACCTGGTTTAGTCCTGGTTTAGTCCTGGTTTAGACCTGGTTAAGACCTGGTTTAGTCCTGGTTTAGGCCTTATTTAGGCCTGGTTTAGACCTTGTTTGGACCTGGTTTAGTCCTGGTTTAGTCCTGGTTTAGACCTGGTTTAGTCCTGATTTAGACCTGGTTTAGACCGGGTTTGGACCTGGTTTGGACCTGGTTTAGGCCTGGTTTAGACCTGGTTTAGACCTGGTTTAGTCCTGGTTTAGACCTGGTTTAGTCCTGGTTTGGACCTGGTTTAGTCCTGGTTTAGACCTGGTTTAGTTCTGGTTTAGTCCTGGTTGAGTCCTGGTTTGGACCTGGTTGAGTCCTGGTTTGGACCTGGTTTAGTTCTGGTTTAGTCCTGGTTGAGTCCTGGTTTAGACCTGGTTTAGTCCTGGTTTGGACCTGGTTTAGTTCTGGTTTAGTCCTGGTTGAGTCCTGGATTAGTCCTGGTTTAGTCCTGGTTTAGACCTGGTTTAGACCTGGTTTCGTCCAGGTTTAGACCTGGTTTAGACCTGGTTTAGTCCTGGTTTAGTCCTGGTTTAGACCTGGTTTAGACCTGGTTTTGTCCAGGTTTAGACCTGGTTTAGTCCTGGTTTAGACCTGGTTTAGACCTGGTTTAGTCCTGGTTTAGTCCTGGTTTAGACCTGGTTAAGACCTGGTTTAGTCCTGGTTTAGACCTGGTTTAGACCTGGTTTAGTCCTGGTTTAGACCTGGTTTAGACCTGGTTTAGTCCTTGTTTGGACCTGGTTCAGACCTGGTTTAGTCCTGGTTTAGACCTGGTTTAGACCTGGTTTAGACCTGGTTTAGACCTGGTTTAGACATGGCTTAGTCCTGGTTTAGACCTGGTTTAGACCTGGTTTAGTCCTGGTTTAGACCTGGTTTAGACCTGGTTTAGTCCTGGTTTAGACCTGGTTTAGACCTAGTTTAGTCCTGGTTTGGACCTGGTTTAGACCTGGTTTAGTCCTGGTTTAGACCTGGTTTAGACCTGGTTTAGTCCTGGTTTAGTCCTGGTTGACTCCTGGTTTAGTCCTGGTTTAGACCTGGTTTAGTCCTGGTTTAGACCTGGTTTAGACCAGGTTTAGTCCTGGTTTAGTCCTGGTTTAGTCCTGGATTAGACCTGGTTTAGTCCTGGTTTAGTCCTGGTTTAGACCTGGTTAAGACCTGGTTTAGTCCTGGTTTAGGCCTAGTTTAGGCCTGGTTTAGACCTTGTTTGGACCTGGTTTAGTCCTGGTTTAGTCCTGGTTTAGACCTGGTTTAGTCCTGGTTTGCACCTGGTTTAAACCTGGTTTAGTCCTGGTTTGGACCTGGTTTAGACCTGGTTTAGTCCTGGTTTGGACCTGGTTTAGACCTGGTTTAGATCTGCTTTAGACCTGGTTTAGTCCTGGTTTGGACCTGGTTTAGACCTGGTTTAGTCCTGGTTTAGACCTGGTTTGGACCTGGTTTAGTCCTGTTTTAGTCCTGGTTTAATCCTGGTCTGGACCTGGTTGAGCCCTGGTTTAGTCCTGGTTTAGACCTGGTTTAGTCCTGGTTTAGACCTGGTTTAGACATGGTTTAGTCCTGGTTTAGTCCTGGTTTAGACCTGGTTTAGACCTGGTTTCGTCCTGGTTTAATCCTGGTCTGGACCTGGTTGAGTCCTGGTTTAGACCTGGTTTAGATCTGGTTTAGACCTGGTTTAGACCTGGTTTTGATCTGGTTTAGTCCTGGTTTAGTCCTGGTTTAGACCTGGTTTAGTCCTGGTTTAGACCTGGTTTAGACATGGTTTAGTCCTGGTTTAGTCCTGGTTTAGACCTGGTTTAGACCTGGTTTCGTCCTGGTTTAATCCTGGTTAAGGCCTGGTTTAGACATGGTTTAGACCTGGTTTAGTCCTGGTTTAGACCTGGTTTAATCCTGGTTTGGACCTGGTTTAGTCCTGGTTTAGTCCTTGTTTAGTCCTGGATTAGACCTGGTTTAGTCCTGGTTTAGTCCTGGTTTAGACCTGGTTAAGACCTGGTTTAGACCTGGTTTCGTCCTGGTTTAGACCTGGTTTAGTCCTGGTTTAGACGTGGTTTAGACCTGGTTTAGACCTGGTTTAGTCCTGTTTTAGACCTGGTTTAGACCTGGTTTAGACCTGGTTTAGTCCTGGTTTAGTCCTGGTTTAGTCCTGGTTTAGACCTGGTTTAGTCCTGATTTGGACCTGGTTTAGTCCTGGTTTATTCTTGGTTTAGTCCTGGTTTAGTCCTGGTTTAGACCTGGTTTAGACCTGGTTTAGTCCTGGTTTAGTCCTGGTTTGGACCTGGTTTAGACCTGGTTTAGACCTGGTTTAGTCCTGGTTTAGTCCTGGTTTAGACCTAGTTTAAACCTGGTTTAGACCTGGTTTAGTCCTGGTTTGGACCTGGTTTAGTCCTGGTTTATTCTTGGTTTAGTCCTGGTTTAGTCCTGGTTTAGACCTGGTTTAGACCTGGTTTAGTCCTGGTTTAGTCCTGGTTTGGACCTGGTTGAGTCCTGGTTTAGACCTGGTTTAGACCTTGGACCTGGTTTAGGCCTGGTTTAGACCTGGTTTAGACCTGGTTTAGTCCTGGTTTAGACCTGGTTTAGTCCTGGTTTGGACCTGGTTTAGTC
The DNA here is from genome assembly GCF_026437365.1 of Eucyclogobius newberryi. Lineage (NCBI taxonomy): Eukaryota > Metazoa > Chordata > Actinopteri > Gobiiformes > Gobiidae > Eucyclogobius > Eucyclogobius newberryi. Next base: position 44,591 of record NW_027315981.1, read on the forward strand.
CTGGTTTAGTCCTGGTTTAGACCTGGTTTAGACCCTGTTTAGTCCTGGTTTAGTCCTGGTTTAGACCTGGTTTAGACCTGTTTTAGACCTGGTTTAGACCTGGTTTAGTCCTGGTTTAGACCTAGTTTAGACCTGGTTTAGACCTGGTTTAGTCCTGGTTTAGACCTAGTTTAGTCCTGGTTTATTCCTGGTTTAGGCCTGGTTTAGACCTGGTTTAGACCTGGTTTAGTCCTGGTTTAGACCTGGTTTAGTCCTTGTTTGGACCTGGTTTAGACCTGGTTTAGTCCTGGTTTAGACCTAGTTTAGACCTGGTTTAGCCCTGGTTTAATCCTAGTTTAGGCCTGGTTTAGACCTGGTTTAGACCTGGTTTAGACCTGGTTTAGACCTGGTTTAGTCCTGGTTTGGACCTGGTTTAATCCTGGTTTGGACCTTGTTTAGACCTGGTTTAGTCCTGGTTTGGACCTGGTTTAGAACTGGTTTAGTTCTGGTTTAGACCTGGTTTAGACCTTGTTTAGACCTGGTTTAGTCCTGTTTTAGTCCTGGTTTAGTCCTGGTCTGGACCTGGTTGAGTCCTGGTTTGGACCTGGTTTAGACCTGGTTTAGATCTGGTTTAGACCTGGTTTAGACCTGGTTTAGATCTTGTTTAGTCCTGGTTTAGTCCTGGTTTAGACCTGGTTTAGTCCTGGTTTGGATCTGGTTTAGACCTGGTTTAGTCCTGGTTTGGACCTGGTTTAGACCTGGTTTAGTCCTGGTTTAGACCTGGTTTAGACCTGGTTTAGTCCTGTTTTAGTCCTGGTTTAGTCCTGGTCTGGACCTGGTTTAGTCCTGGTCTGGACCTGGTTTAGACCTGGTCTGGACCTGGTTTAGACCTGGTTTAGATCTGGTTTAGACCTGGTTTAGTCCAGGTTTAGACCTGGTTTAGACCTGGTTTAGACCTGGTTTAGTCCTGGTTTAGAGCTGGTTTAGACCTGGTTTAGTCTTGGTTTAGTCCTGGTTTAGTCCTGGTTTAGACCTGGTTTAGACCTGGTTTAGACCTGGTTTAATCCTGTTTTAGTCCTGGTCCGGACCTGGTTTAGACCTGGTTTAGTCCTGGTTTAGTCCTGGTTTAGACCTGGTTTAGATCTGGTTTAGTCCTGGTTTAGTCCTGGTTTAGACCTGGTTTAGTCCTGGTTTGGACCTGGTTTAGACCTGGTTTAGTCCTGGTCTGGACCTGGTTGAGTCCTGGTTTAGATCTGGTTCAGACCTGGTTTAGTCCAGGTTTAGACCTGGTTTAGACCTGGTTTAGACCTGGTTTAGTCCTGGTTTGGACCTGGTTGAGTGCTGGTTTAGACCTGGTTTAGTCTTGGTTTAGTCCTGGTTTAGTCCTGGTTTAGACCTGGTTTAGACCTGGTTTAGACCTGGTTTAGTCCTGTTTTAGTCCTGGTTTAGTCCTGGTCCGGATCTGGTTTAGACCTGGTTTAGTCCTGGTTTAGTCCTGGTTTAGTTCTGGTTTAGACCTGGTTTAGTCCTGGTTTGGACCTGGTTTAGTCCTGGTTTATTCTTGGTTTTTCCTGGTTTAGTCCTGGTTTAGACCTGGTTTAGACCTGGTTTAGTCCTGGTTTGGACCTGGTTTAGACCTGGTTTAGACCTGGTTTAGTCCTGGTTTAGTCCTGGTTTAGACCTGGTTTAAACCTGGTTTGGACCTGGTTTCGTCCTGGTTTAGACCTGCTTTAGTCCTGGTTTAGTTCTGGTTTAGTCCTGGTTTAGACCTAGTTTAGTCCTGGTTTAGACCTGGTTTAGTTCTGGTTTAGTCCTGGTTGAGTCCTGGTTTGGACCTGGTTGAGTCCTGGTTTAGACCTGGTTTAGACCTGGTTTGGACCTGGTTTAGGCCTGGTTTAGACCTGGTTTAGACCTGGTTTAGTCCTGGTTTAGACCTAGTTTAGACCTGGTTTAGTCCTGGTTTGGACCTGGTTTAGACCTGGTTTAGTCCTGGTTTAGACCTAGTTTAGTCCTCGTTTATTCCTGGTTTAGGCCTGGTTTAGACCTGGTTTAGACCTGGTTTAGTCCTGGTTTAGACCTGGTTTAGTCCTTGTTTGGACCTGGTTTAGACCTGGTTTAGTCCTGGTTTAGACCTAGTTTAGACCTGGTTTAGCCCTGGTTTAATCCTAGTTTAGGCCTGGTTTAGACCTGGTTTAGACCTGGTTTAGACCTGGTTTAGACCTGGTTTAGACCTGGTTTAGTCCTGGTTTGGACCTGGTTTAATCCTGGTTTGGACCTTGTTTAGACCTGGTTTAGTCCTGGTTTGGACCTGGTTTAGAACTGGTTTAGTTCTGGTTTAGACCTGGTTTAGACCTTGTTTAGACCTGGTTTAGTCCTGTTTTAGTCCTGGTTTAGTCCTGGTCTGGACCTGGTTGAGTCCTGGTTTGGACCTGGTTTAGACCTGGTTTAGATCTGGTTTAGACCTGGTTTAGACCTGGTTTAGATCTTGTTTAGTCCTGGTTTAGTCCTGGTTTAGACCTGGTTTAGTCCTGGTTTGGACCTGGTTTAGACCTGGTTTAGTCCTGGTTTGGACCTGGTTTAGACCTGGTTTAGTCCTGGTTTGGACCTGGTTTAGACCTGGTTTAGTCCTGGTTTAGACCTGGTTTAGACCTGGTTTAGTCCTGTTTTAGTCCTGGTTTAGTCCTGGTCTGGACCTGGTTTAGTCCTGGTCTGGACCTGGTTTAGACCTGGTTTAGATCTGGTTTAGACCTGGTTTAGTCCAGGTTTAGACCTGGTTTAGACCTGGTTTAGACCTGGTTTAGACCTGGTTTAGACCTGGTTTAGTCCTGGTTTAGACCTGGTTTAGACCTGGTTTAGACCTGGTTTAGACCTGGTTTAATCCTGTTTTAGTCCTGGTCCGGACCTGGTTTAGACCTGGTTTAGTCCTGGTTTAGTCCTGGTTTAGACCTGGTTTAGATCTGGTTTAGTCCTGGTTTAGTCCTGGTTTAGACCTGGTTTAGTCCTGGTTTGGACCTGGTTTAGACCTGGTTTAGTCCTGGTCTGGACCTGGTTGAGTCCTGGTTTAGATCTGGTTCAGACCTGGTTTAGTCCAGGTTTAGACCTGGTTTAGACCTGGTTTAGACCTGGTTTAGTCCTGGTTTGGACCTGGTTGAGTGCTGGTTTAGACCTGGTTTAGTCTTGGTTTAGTCCTGGTTTAGTCCTGGTTTAGACCTGGTTTAGACCTGGTTTAGACCTGGTTTAGTCCTGTTTTAGTCCTGGTTTAGTCCTGGTCCGGATCTGGTTTAGACCTGGTTTAGTCCTGGTTTAGTCCTGGTTTAGTTCTGGTTTAGACCTGGTTTAGTCCTGGTTTGGACCTGGTTTAGTCCTGGTTTATTCTTGGTTTAGTCCTGGTTTAGTCCTGGTTTAGACCTGGTTTAGACCTGGTTTAGTCCTGGTTTGGACCTGGTTTAGACCTGGTTTAGACCTGGTTTAGTCCTGGTTTAGTCCTGGTTTAGACCTGGTTTAAACCTGGTTTGGACCTGGTTTCGTCCTGGTTTAGACCTGCTTTAGTCCTGGTTTAGTTCTGGTTTAGTCCTGGTTTAGACCTAGTTTAGTCCTGGTTTAGACCTGGTTTAGACCTGGTTTAGACCTGGTTTGGACCTGGTTTAGGCCTGGTTTAGACCTGGTTTAGACCTGGTTTAGTCTTGGTTTAGACCTGGTTTAGTCCTGGTTTAGACCTGGTTTAGTCCTGGTTTAGACCTGGTTTAGACCTGGTTTAGACCTGGTTTAGACCTGGTTTAATCCTGGTTTAATCCTGGTTTGGACCTGGTTTAGACCTGGTTTAGTCCTGGTTTAGACCTAGTTTAGACCTGGTTTAGTCCTGGTTTGGACCTGGTTTAGACCTGGTTTAGTCCTGGTTTAGACCTAGTTTAGACCTGGTTTCGTCCTGGTTTAGACCTCGTTTAGTCCTGGTTTATTCCTGTTTTAGGCCTGGTTTAGACCTGGTTTAGACCTGGTTTAGTCCTGGTTTAGACCTGGTTTAGTCCTGGTTCGGACCTGGTTTAGACCTGGTTTAGTCCTGGTTTAGACCTAGTTTAGACCTGGTTTAGCCCTGGTTTAATCCTAGTTTAGGCCTGGTTTAGACCTGGTTTAGACCTGGTTTAGACCTGGTTTAGACCTGGTTTAGTCCTGGTTTAGACCTGGTTTAGATCTTGTTTAGTCCTGGTTTAGTCCTGGTTTAGACCTGGTTTAGTCCTGGTTTGGACCTGGTTTAGACCTGGTTTAGTCCTGGTTTGGACCTGGTTTAGACCTGGTTTAGTCCTGGTTTAGACCTGGTTTAGACCTGGTTTAGTCCTGTTTTAGTCCTGGTTTAGTCCTGGTCTGGACCTGGTTTAGTCCTGGTCTGGACCTGGTTTAGACCTGGTTTAGATCTGGTTTAGACCTGGTTTAGTCCAGGTTTAGACCTGGTTTAGACCTGGTTTAGACCTGGTTTAGTCCTGGTTTAGTCCTGGTTTGGACCTGGTTTAGTCCTGGTCTGGACCTGGTTTAGACCTGGTTTAGATCTGGTTTAGACCTGGTTTAGTCCAGGTTTAGACCTGGTTTAGACCTGGTTTAGACCTGGTTTAGTCCTGGTTTAGTCCTGGTTTAGACCTGGTTTAGTCCTGGTTTAGACCTGGTTTAGACCTGGTTTAGACCTGGTTTAGACCTGGTTTAATCCTGTTTTAGTCCTGGTCCGGACCTGGTTTAGACCTGGTTTAGTCCTGGTTTAGTCCTGGTTTAGTCCTGGTTTAGACCTGGTTTAGTTCTGGTTTAGTCCTGTTTTAGTCCTGGTTTAGTCCTTGTCTGGACCTGGTTGAGTCCTGGTTTAGATCTGGTTCAGACCTGGTTTAGTCCAGGTTTAGACCTGGTTTAGACCTGGTTTAGACCTGGTTTAGTCCTGGTTTGGACCTGGTTGAGTGCTGGTTTAGACCTGGTTTAGTCTTGGTTTAGTCCTGGTTTAGTCCTGGTTTAGTCCTGGTTTAGACCTGGTTTAGACCTGGTTTAGACCTGGTTTAGTCCTGTTTTAGTCCTGGTTTAGTCCTGGTCCGGATCTGGTTTAGACCTGGTTTAGTCCTGGTTTAGTCCTGGTTTAGTTCTGGTTTAGACCTGGTTTAGTCCTGGTTTGGACCTGGTTTAGTCCTGGTTTATTCTTGGTTTAGTCCTGGTTTTATTCCTGGTTTAGACCTGGTTTGGACCTGGTTTCGTCCTGGTTTAGACCTGCTTTAGTCCTGGTTTAGTTCTGGTTTAGTCCTGGTTTAGACCTGGTTTAGTCCTGGTTTAGACCTGGTTTAGTTCTGGTTTAGTCCTGGTTGAGTCCTGGTTTGGACCTGGTTGAGTCCTGGTTTAGACCTGGTTTAGACCTGGTTTGGACCTGGTTTAGGCCTGGTTTAGACCTGGTTTAGACCTGGTTTTGTCCTGGTTTTGTCCTGGTTTAGACCTGGTTTAGTCCTGGTTTAGACCTGGTTTAGACCTGGTTTAGACCTGGTTTAGACCTGGTTTAATCCTGGTTTGGACCTGGTTTAGACCTGGTTTAGTCCTGGTTTAGACCTAGTTTAGACCTGGTTTAGTCCTGGTTTGGACCTGGTTTAGACCTGGTTTAGTCCTGGTTTAGACCTAGTTTAGACCTGGTTTCGTCCTGGTTTTGACCTGGTTTAGTCCTGGTTTATTCCTGTTTTAGGCCTGGTTCAGACCTGGTTTAGACCTGGTTTAGTCCTGGTTTAGACCTGGTTTAGTCCTGGTTCGGACCTGGTTTAGACCTGGTTTAGTCCTGGTTTAGCCCTGGTTTAATCCTAGTTTAGGCCTGGTTTAGACCTGGTTTAGACCTGGTTTAGACCTGGTTTAGACCTGGTTTAGTCCTGGTTTAGACCTGGTTTGGACCTGGTTGAGTCCTGGTTTGGACCTGGTTTTGTCCTGGTTTAGACCTGGTTTAGACCTGGTTTAGTCCTGGTTTAGACCTGGTTTAGACCTGGTTTAGACCTGGTTTAGTCCTGGTTTAGTCCCGGTTTAGTCCTGGTTTAGACCCGGTTTAGACCCGGTTTAGTCCTGGTTTGGACCTGGTTTAGACCTGGTTTAGTCCTGGTTTAGACCTGGTTTAGTCCTGGTTTAGACCTGGTTTAGTTCTGGTTTAGTCTTGGTTTAGTTCTGGTTTAGTCCTGGTTTAGACCTGGTTTGGACCTGGTTTAAACCTGGTTTAGACCTGGTTTAGACCTGGTTTAGACCTGTTTTAGACCTGGTTTAGTCCTGGTTTAGACCTGGTTTAGACCTGGTTTAGTGCTGGTTTGGACCTGATTTAGACTTGGTTTAGTCCTGGTTTAGACTTGGTTTAGACCTAGTTTAGTCCTGGTTTGGATCTGGTTTAGACCGGTTTTAGACATGGTTTAGGCCTGGTTTAGACCTGGTTTAGACCTGGTTTAGTCCTGGTTTGGACCTGGTTTACACCTGTTTTAGACCTGGTTTAGGCCTGGTTTAGACCTGGTTTAGACCTGATTTAGTCCTGGTTTAGTCCTGGTTTAGACCTGGTTTAGACCTCGTTTAGACCTGGTTTAGTCCTGGTTTGGACCTGGTTTAGTCCTGGTTTAGACCCGTTTTAGACCTGGTTTAGTCCTGGTTTAGACCTGGTTTAGACCTGGTTTAGTCCTGGTTTGGACCTGGTTTAGACCTGGTTTAGACCTGGTTTAGTCCTGGTTTCGACCTGTTTTCTACCTGGTTTAGTCCTGGTTTAGTCCTGGTTTCGCCTTGGTTTAGTCCTGGTTTGGACCTGGTTGACTCCTGGTTTATTCCTGGTTTAGACCTGGTTGAGTCCTGGTTCAGTCCTGGTTTGGACCTGGTTTAGTCCTGGTTTAGACCTGGTTTAGTCCAGGTTTAGACCTGGTTTAGTCCTGGTTTAGACCTGGTTTAGACCTGGTTTAGTCCTGTTTTAGTCCTGGTTTAGTCCTGGTCTGGACCTGGTTGAGTCCTGGTTTGGACCTGGTTTAGACCTGGTTTAGATCTGGTTTAGACCTTGTTTAGACCTGGTTTAGATCTGGTTTAGTCCTGGTTTAGTCCTGGTTTGGACCTGGTTTAGTCCTGGTTTGGACCTGGTTTAGACCTGGTTTAGTCCTGGTTTGGACCTGGTTTAGACCTGGTTTAGTCCTGTTTTAGTCCTGGTTTAGTCCTGGTCTGGACCTGGTTGAGTCCTGGTCTGGACCTGGTTGAGTCCTGGTTTTGACCTGGTTGAGTCCTGGTTTGGACCTGGTTTAGACCTGGTTTAGATCTGGTTTAGACCTGGTTTAGTCCAGGTTTAGTCCTGGTTTAGACCTGGTTTAGTCCTGGTTTGGACCTGGTTGAGTGCTGGTTTAGACCTGGTTTAGTCTTGGTTTAGTCCTGGTTTAGTCCTGGTTTAGACCTGGTTTAGACCTGGTTTAGACCTGGTTTAGTCCTGTTTTAGTCCTGGTTTAGTCCTGGTCCGGACCTGGTTTAGACCTGGTTTAGTCCTGGTTTAGTCCTGGTTTAGACCTGGTTTAGATCAGGTTTAGTCCTGGTTTAGTCCTGGTTTAGTCCTGATTTAGTCCTGGTTTAGACCTGGTTTAGTCCTGGTTTAGTCCTGGTTTAGTCCTGGTTTAGACCTGGTTTAGTCCTGCTTTAGTCCTTGTTTAGTCCTGGTTTAGACCTGGTTTAGTCCTGGTTTAGTCCTGGTTTAGACCTGGTTTAGGCTTGGTATAGTCCTGGTTTAGACCTGGTTTAGACCTGGTTTAGTCCTGGTTTAGACCTGTTTTAGACCTGGTTTAGTCCTGGTTTAGAACTGGTTTAGACCTGGTTTAGTCCTGGTTTGGACCTGGTTTAGACTTGGTTTTGACCTGGTTTACTCCTGGTTTGGACCTGGTTGACTCCTGGTTTAGTCCTGGTTTAGACCTGGTTTAGACCTGGTTTAGTCCTGGTTTAGACCTGGTTTAGACCTGGTTTAGTCCTGGTTTAGTCCTGGTTTAGACCTGGTTTAGACCTGGTTTCGTCCTGGTTTACACCTGGTTTAGTCCTGGTTTAGTCCTGGTTTAGACCTGGTTTAGTCCTGGTTTAGACCTGGTTTAATCCTGGTTTGGACCTGGTTTAGACCTGGTTTAGTCCTGGTTTAGACCTAGTTTGGACCTGGTTTAGTCCTGGTTTGGACCTGGTTTAGACCTGGTTTAGTCCTGGTTTAGTCCTTGTTTAGTCCTGGATTAGACCTGGTTTAGTCCTGGTTTAGTCCTGGTTTAGACCTGGTTTAGACCTGGTTAAGACCTGGTTTAGTCCTGGTTTAGGTCTGGTTTAGGCCTGGTTTAGACCTTGTTTGGACCTGGTTTAGTCCTGGTTTAGTCCTGGTTTAGACCTGGTTTAGTCCTGGTTTGGACCTGGTTTAGACCTGGTTTAGTCCTGGTTTGGACCTGGTTTAGACCTGGTTTAGTCCTGGTTTAGACCTGGTTTAGACCTGGTTTAGTCCTGTTTTAGTCCTGGTTTAGTCCTGGTCTGGACCTTGTTGAGTCCTGGTTTGGACCTGGTTTAGACCTGGTTTAGATCTGGTTTAGACCTGGTTTAGTCCAGGTTTAGACCTGGTTTAGACCTGGTTTAGACCTGGTTTAGTCCTGGTTTAGTCCTGGTTTAGTCCTGGTTTAGACCTGGTTTAGTCCTGGTTTAGACCTGGTTTAGTCCTGGTTTAGACCTGGTTTAGTCCTGGTTTAGACCTGGTTTAGTCCTGGTTTAGACCTGGTTTAGTCTTGGTTTAGTCCTGGTTTAGTCCTGGTTTAGACCTGGTTTAGACCTGGTTTGGTCCTGTTTTAGACCTGGTTTAGACCTGGTTTAGACCTGGTTTAGTCCTGGTTTAGTCCTGGTTTAGTCCTGGTTTAGACCTGGTTTAGACCTGGTTTGGACCTGGTTTGGACCTGGTTTAGTCCTGGTTTTAGACCTAGTTTAGACCTGGTTTAGTCCTGGTTTGGACCTGGTTTAGACCTGGTTTAGTCCTGGTTTAGACCTGGTTTAGACCTGGTTTAGTCCTGTTTTAGTCCTGGTTTAGTCCTGGTCTGGACCTTTTTGAGTCCTGGTTTGGACCTGGTTTAGACCTGGTTTAGATCTGGTTTAGACCTTGTTTAGACCTGGTTTAGATCTGGTTTAGTCCTGGTTTAGTCCTGGTTTGGACCTGGTTTAGTCCTGGTTTGGACCTGGTTTAGACCTGGTTTAGTCCTGGTTTGGACCTGGTTTAGACCTGGTTTAGTCCTGTTTTAGTCCTGGTTTAGTCCTGGTCTGGACCTGGTTGAGTCCTGGTCTGGACCTGGTTGAGTCCTGGTTTGGACCTGGTTTAGACCTGGTTTAGATCTGGTTTAGACCTTGTTTAGACCTGGTTTAGATCTGGTTTAGTCCTGGTTTAGTCCTGGTTTGGACCTGGTTTAGTCCTGGTTTGGACCTGGTTTAGACCTGGTTTAGTCCTAATTTGGACCTGGTTTAGACCTGGTTTAGTCCTGTTTTAGTCCTGGTTTAGTCCTGGTCTGGACCTGGTTGAGTCCTGGTTTGGACCTGGTTTAGACCTGGTTTAGATCTGGTTTAGACCTGGTTTAGTCCAGGTTTAGTCCTGGTTTAGACCTGGTTTAGTCCTGGTTTGGACCTGGTTGAGTGCTGGTTTAGACCTGGTTTAGTCTTGGTTTAGTCCTGGTTTAGTCCTGGTTTAGACCTGGTTTAGAACTGGTTTAGACCTGGTTTAGTCCTGTTTTAGTCCTGGTTTAGTCCTGGTCCCGACCTGGTTTAGACCTGGTTTAGTCCTGGTTTAGTCCTGGTTTAGACCTGGTTTAGATCTGGTTTAGTCCTGGTTTAGTCCTGGTTTAGTCCTGATTTAGTCCTGGTTTAGACCTGGTTTAGTCCTGGTTTAGTCCTGGTTTAGTCCTGGTTTAGTCCTGGTTTAGACCTGGTTTAGTCCTGCTTTAGTCCTTGTTTAGTCCTGGTTTAGACCTGGTTTAGTCCTGGTTTAGTCCTGGTTTAGACCTGGTTTAGGCTTGGTATAGTCCTGGTTTAGACCTGGTTTAGACCTGGTTTAGTCCTGGTTTAGACCTGTTTTAGACCTGGTTTAGTCCTGGTTTAGACCTGGTTTAGACCTGGTTTAGTCCTGGTTTGGACCTGGTTTAGACTTGGTTTTGACCTGGTTTACTCCTGGTTTGGACCTGGTTGACTCCTGGTTTAGTCCTGGTTTAGACCTGGTTGAGTCCTGGTTCAGTCCTGGTTTGGACCTGGTTTAGACCTGGTTTAGTCCTGGTTTAGACCTGGTTTAGTCCTGGTTTAGACCTGGTTTAGACCTGGTTTAGTCCTGATTTAGACCTGGTTTAGACCTGGTTTGGACCTGGTTTAGACCTGGTTTAGTCCTGGTTTAGACCTGGTTTAGTCCTGGTTTAGACCTGGTTTAGTCCTGGTTTGGACCTGGTTTAGTCCTGGTTTAGACCTGGTTTAGTTCTGGTTTAGTCCTGGTTGAGTCCTGGTTTAGACCTGGTTTAGTCCTGATTTAGACCTGGTTTAGACCTGGTTTGTACCTGGTTTAGACCTGGTTTAGACCTGGTTTAGTCCTGGTTTGGACCTGGTTTAGTCCTGGTTTGGACCTGGTTGAGTCCTGGTTTGGACCTGGTTTAGACCTGGTTTAGACCTGGTTTAGACCTGGTTTAGACCTGGTTTAGTCCTGGTTTAGACCTGGTTTAATCCTGGTTTGGACCTTGTTTAGACCTGGTTTAGTCCTGGTTTAGTCCTGGTTTCGACCTGGTTTAGACCTGGTTTCGTCCTGGTTTACACCTGGTTTAGTCCTGGTTTAGTCCTGGTTTAGACCTGGTTTAGACCTGGTTTAGTCCTGGTTTAGACCTGGTTTAATCCTGGTTTGGACCTGGTTTAGACCTGGTTTAGTCCTGGTTTAGACGTAGTTTGGACCTGGTTTAGTCCTGGTTTGGACCTGGTTTAGACCTGGTTTAGTCCTGGTTTAGTCCTTGTTTAGTCCTGGATTAGACCTGGTTTAGTCCTGGTTTGGACCTGGTTTAGTCCTGGTTTAGTCCTGGTTTAGTCCTGGTTTAGTCCTGGTTTAGTCCTGGTTTAGACCTGGTTTAGTCCTGGTTTGGACCTGGTTGAGTGCTGGTTTAGACCTGGTTTAGTCTTGGTTTAGTCCTGGTTTAGTCCTGGTTTAGACCTGGTTTAGACCTGGTTTAGATCTGGTTTAGACCTGGTTTAGTCCTGTTTTAGACCTGGTTTAGACCTGGTTTAGACCTGGTTTAGTCCTGGTTTAGTCCTGGTTTAGTCCTGGTTTAGACCTGGTTTAGTCCTGGTTTGGACCTGGTTTAGTCCTGGTTTATTCTTGGTTTAGTCCTGGTTTAGTTCTGGTTTAGACCTGGTTTGGACCTGGTTTAGTCCTGGTTTTAGACCTAGTTTAGACCTGGTTTAGTCCTGGTTTGGACCTGATTTAGACCTGGTTTAGTCCTGGTTTAGACCTGGTTTAGACCTGGTTTAGTCCTGTTTTAGTCCTGGTTTAGTCCTGGTCTGGACCTTTTTGAGTCCTGGTTTGGACCTGGTTTAGACCTGGTTTAGATCTGGTTTAGACCTTGTTTAGACCTGGTTTAGATCTGGTTTAGTCCTGGTTTAGTCCTGGTTTGGACCTGGTTTAGTCCTGGTTTGGACCTGGTTTAGACCTGGTTTAGTCCTGGTTTGGACCTGGTTTAGACCTGGTTTAGTCCTGTTTTAGTCCTGGTTTAGTCCTGGTCTGGACCTGGTTGAGTCCTGGTCTGGACCTGGTTGAGTCCTGGTTTGGACCTGGTTTAGACCTGGTTTAGATCTGGTTTAGACCTTGTTTAGACCTGGTTTAGATCTGGTTTAGTCCTGGTTTAGTCCTGGTTTGGACCTTGTTTAGTCCTGGTTTGGACCTGGTTTAGACCTGGTTTAGTCCTAATTTGGACCTGGTTTAGACCTGGTTTAGTCCTGTTTTAGTCCTGGTTTAGTCCTGGTCTGGACCTGGTTGAGTCCTGGTTTGGACCTGGTTTAGACCTGGTTTAGATCTGGTTTAGACCTGATTTAGTCCAGGTTTAGTCCTGGTTTAGACCTGGTTTAGTCCTGGTTTGGACCTGGTTGAGTGCTGGTTTAGACCTGGTTTAGTCTTGGTTTAGTCCTGGTTTAGTCCTGGTTTAGACCTGGTTTAGAACTGGTTTAGACCTGGTTTAGTCCTGTTTTAGTCCTGGTTTAGTCCTGGTCCGGACCTGGTTTAGACCTGGTTTAGTCCTGGTTTAGTCCTGGTTTAGACCTGGTTTAGATCTGGTTTAGTCCTGGTTTAGTCCTGGTTTAGTCCTGATTTAGTCCTGGTTTAGACCTGGTTTAGTCCTGGTTTAGTCCTGGTTTAGTCCTGGTTTAGACCTGGTTTAGTCCTGCTTTAGTCCTTGTTTAGTCCTGGTTTAGACCTGGTTTAGTCCTGGTTTAGTCCTGGTTTAGACCTGGTTTAGGCTTGGTATAGTCCTGGTTTAGACCTGGTTTAGACCTGGTTTAGTCCTGGTTTAGACCTGTTTTAGACCTGGTTTAGTCCTGGTTTAGACCTGGTTTAGACCTGGTTTAGTCCTGGTTTGGACCTGGTTTAGACTTGGTTTTGACCTGGTTTACTCCTGGTTTGGACCTGGTTGACTCCTGGTTTAGTCCTGGTTTAGACCTGGTTGAGTCCTGGTTCAGTCCTGGTTTGGACCTGGTTTAGACCTGGTTTAGTCCTGGTTTAGACCTGGTTTAGTCCTGGTTTAGACCTGGTTTAGACCTGGTTTAGTCCTGATTTAGACCTGGTTTAGACCTGGTTTGGACCTGGTTTAGACCTGGTTTAGTCCTGGTTTAGACCTGGTTTAGTCCTGGTTTAGACCTGGTTTAGTCCTGGTTTGGACCTGGTTTAGTCCTGGTTTAGACCTGGTTTAGTTCTGGTTTAGTCCTGGTTGAGTCCTGGTTTAGACCTGGTTTAGTCCTGATTTAGACCTGGTTTAGACCTGGTTTGTACCTGGTTTAGACCTGGTTTAGACCTGGTTTAGTCCTGGTTTGGACCTGGTTTAGTCCTGGTTTGGACCTGGTTTAGTCCTGGTTTAGACCTGGTTTAGTTCTGGTTTAGTCCTGGTTGAGTCCTGGTTTGGACCTGGTTGAGTCCTGGTTTGGACCTGGTTTAGACCTGGTTTAGACCTGGTTTAGACCTGGTTTAGTCCTGGTTTAGACCTGGTTTAGTCCTGGTTTGGACCTGGTTTAGACCTGGTTTAGACCTGGTTTAGACCTGGTTTAGTCCTGGTTTAGACCTGGTTTAATCCTGGTTTGGACCTTGTTTAGACCTGGTTTAGTCCTGGTTTGGACCTGGTTTAGTCCTGGTTTAGACCTGGTTTAGTCCTGGTTTAGACCTGGTTTAGACCTGGTTTAGTCCTGGTTTAGTCCTGGTTTAGACCTGGTTTAGACCTGGTTTCGTCCTGGTTTACACCTGGTTTAGTCCTGGTTTAGTCCTGGTTTAGACCTGGTTTAGACCTGGTTTAGTCCTGGTTTAGACCTGGTTTAATCCTGGTTTGGACCTGGTTTAGACCTGGTTTAGTCCTGGTTTAGACCTAGTTTGGACCTGGTTTAGTCCTGGTTTGGACCTGGTTTAGACCTGGTTTAGTCCTGGTTTAGTCCTTGTTTAGTCCTGGATTAGACCTGGTTTAGTCCTGGTTTGGACCTGGTTTAGTCCTGGTTTAGTCCTGGTTTAGACCTGGTTTAGTCCTGGTTTGGACCTGGTTTAGACCTGGTTTAGTCCTGGTTTGGACCTGGTTTAGACCTGGTTTAGTCCTGGTTTAGACCTGGTTTAGACCTGGTTTAGTCCTGTTTTAGTCCTGGTTTAGTCCTGGTCTGGACCTTGTTGAGTCCTGGTTTGGACCTGGTTTAGTCCTGGTTTAGACCTGGTTTTGTCCAGGTTTAGACCTGGTTTAGACCTGGTTTAGACCTGGTTTAGTCCTGGTTTAGTCCTGGTTTAGTCCTGGTTTAGTCCTGGTTTAGACCTGGTTTAGTCCTGGTTTGGACCTGGTTGAGTGCTGGTTTAGACCTGGTTTAGTCTTGGTTTAGTCCTGGTTTAGTCCTGGTTTAGACCCGGTTTAGACCTGGTTTAGTCCTGTTTTAGTCCTGGTTTAGTCCTGGTTTAGTCCTGGTTTAGACCTGGTTTAGTCCTGGTTTAGACCTGGTTTAGTCCTGGTTTAGACCTGGTTTAGACCTGGTTTAGATCTGGTTTAGACCTGGTTTAGTCCTGTTTTAGACCTGGTTTAGACCTGGTTTAGACCTGGTTTAGTCCTGGTTTAGTCCTGGTTTAGTCCTGGTTTAGACCTGGTTTAGTCCTGGTTTGGACCTGGTTTAGTCCTGGTTTATTCTTGGTTTAGTCCTGGTTTAGTTCTGGTTTAGACCTGGTTTGGACCTGGTTTAGTCCTGGTTTAGACCTAGTTTAGACCTGGTTTAGTCCTGGTTTGGACCTGGTTTAGACCTGGTTTAGTCCTGGTTTAGACCTAGTTTAGACCTGGTTTCGTCCTGGTTTAGACCTGGTTTTTCATGGTTTATTCCTGGTTTAGGCCTGGTTTAGACCTGGTTTAGACCTGGTTTAGTCCTGGTTTAGACCTGGTTTAGTCCTGGTTTGGACCTGGTTTAGACCTGGTTTAGTCCTGGTTTAATCCTAGTTTAGGCCTGGTTTAGACCTTGTTTAGTCCTGGTCTGGACCTGGTTGAGTCCTGGTTTGGACCTGGTTTAGACCTGGTTTAGATCTGGTTTAGACCTTTTTTAGACCTGGTTTAGATCTGGTTTATTCCTGGTTTAGTCCTGGTTTGGACCTGGTTTAGTCCTGGTTTGGACCTGGTTTAGACCTGGTTTAGTCCTGGTTTGGACCTGGTTTAGACCTGGTTTAGTCCTGTTTTAGTCCTGGTTTAGTCCTGGTTTAGTCCTGGTTTAGACCTGGTTTAGTCCTGGTTTAGACCTGGTTTAGTCCTGGTTTAGACCTGGTTTAGCCCTGGTTTAGTCCTGGTTTGGACCTGGTTTAGTCCTGGTTTAGTCCTGGCTGACTCCTGGTTTAGTCCTGGTTTAGACCTGGTTTAGTCCTGGTTTAGTCCTGGTTTAGACCTGGTTTGGACCTGGTTTAGTCCTGGTTTAGACCTGGTTTAATCCTGGTTTGGACCTTGTTTAGACCTGGTTTAGTCCTGGTTTGGACCTGGTTTAGTCCTGGTTTAGACCTGGTTTAGTCCTGGTTTAGACCTGGTTTAGACCTGGTTTAGTCCTGGTTTAGTCCTGGTTTAGACCTGGTTTAGACCTGGTTTCGTCCTGGTTTACACCTGGTTTAGTCCTGGTTTAGTCCTGGTTTAGACCTGGTTTAGACCTGGTTTAGTCCTGGTTTAGACCTGGTTTAATCCTGGTTTGGACCTGGTTTAGACCTGGTTTAGTCCTGGTTTAGACCTAGTTTGGACCTGGTTTAGTCCTGGTTTGGACCTGGTTTAGACCTGGTTTAGTCCTGGTTTAGTCCTTGTTTAGTCCTGGATTAGACCTGGTTTAGTCCTGGTTTGGACCTGGTTTAGTCCTGGTTTAGTCCTGGTTTAGACCTGGTTTAGTCCTGGTTTGGACCTGGTTTAGACCTGGTTTAGTCCTGGTTTGGACCTGGTTTAGACCTGGTTTAGTCCTGGTTTAGACCTGGTTTAGACCTGGTTTAGTCCTGTTTTAGTCCTGGTTTAGTCCTGGTCTGGACCTTGTTGAGTCCTGGTTTGGACCTGGTTTGGTCCTGGTTTAGACCTGGTTTTGTCCAGGTTTAGACCTGGTTTAGACCTGGTTTAGACCTGGTTTAGTCCTGGTTTAGTCCTGGTTTAGTCCTGGTTTAGTCCTGGTTTAGACCTGGTTTAGTCCTGGTTTGGACCTGGTTGAGTGCTGGTTTAGACCTGGTTTAGTCTTGGTTTAGTCCTGGTTTAGTCCTGGTTTAGACCCGGTTTAGACCTGGTTTAGTCCTGTTTTAGTCCTGGTTTAGTCCTGGTTTAGTCCTGGTTTAGACCTGGTTTAGTCCTGGTTTAGACCTGGTTTAGTCCTGGTTTAGACCTGGTTTAGACCTGGTTTAGATCTGGTTTAGACCTGGTTTAGTCCTGTTTTAGACCTGGTTTAGACCTGGTTTAGACCTGGTTTAGTCCTGGTTTAGTCCTGGTTTAGTCCTGGTTTAGACCTGGTTTAGTCCTGGTTTGGACCTGGTTTAGTCCTGGTTTATTCTTGGTTTAGTCCTGGTTTAGTTCTGGTTTAGACCTGGTTTGGACCTGGTTTAGTCCTGGTTTAGACCTAGTTTAGACCTGGTTTAGTCCTGGTTTGGACCTGGTTTAGACCTGGTTTAGTCCTGGTTTAGACCTAGTTTAGACCTGGTTTCGTCCTGGTTTAGACCTGGTTTTTCATGGTTTATTCCTGGTTTAGGCCTGGTTTAGACCTGGTTTAGACCTGGTTTAGTCCTGGTTTAGACCTGGTTTAGTCCTGGTTTGGACCTGGTTTAGACCTGGTTTAGTCCTGGTTTAATCCTAGTTTAGGCCTGGTTTAGACCTTGTTTAGTCCTGGTCTGGACCTGGTTGAGTCCTGGTTTGGACCTGGTTTAGACCTGGTTTAGATCTGGTTTAGACCTTTTTTAGACCTGGTTTAGATCTGGTTTATTCCTGGTTTAGTCCTGGTTTGGACCTGGTTTAGTCCTGGTTTGGACCTGGTTTAGACCTGGTTTAGTCCTGGTTTGGACCTGGTTTAGACCTGGTTTAGTCCTGTTTTAGTCCTGGTTTAGTCCTGGTTTAGTCCTGGTTTAGACCTGGTTTAGTCCTGGTTTAGACCTGGTTTAGTCCTGGTTTAGACCTGGTTTAGCCCTGGTTTAGTCCTGGTTTGGACCTGGTTTAGTCCTGGTTTAGTCCTGGCTGACTCCTGGTTTAGTCCTGGTTTAGACCTGGTTTAGTCCTGGTTTAGTCCTGGTTTAGACCTGGTTTGGACCTGGTTTAGACCTGGTTTAGTCCTGGTTTAGACCTGGTTTAGTCCTGGTTTAGACCTGGTTTAGTCCTGGTTTGGACCTGGTTTAGTCCTGGTTTAGACCTGGTTTAGTTCTGGTTTAGTCCTGGTTGAGTCCTGGTTTAGACCTGGTTTAGTCCTGGTTTAGACCTGGTTTAGACCTGGTTTAGACCTGGTTTAGTCCTGGTTTAGTCCTGGTTTAGACCTGGTTTGTACCTGGTTTAGACCTGGTTTAGACCTGGTTTAGTCCTGGTTTGGACCTGGTTTAGTCCTGGTTTGGACCTGGTTTAGTCCTGGTTTAGACCTGGTTTAGTTCTGGTTTAGTCCTGGTTGAGTCCTGGTTTGGACCTGGTTGAGTCCTGGTTTGGACCTGGTTTAGACCTGGTTTAGACCTGGTTTAGACCTGGTTTAGACCTGGTTTAGTCCTGGTTTAGACCTGGTTTAGTCCTGGTTTGGACCTGGTTTAGACCTGGTTTAGACCTGGTTTAGACCTGGTTTAGTCCTGGTTTAGACCTGGTTTAATCCTGGTTTGGACCTTGTTTAGACCTGGTTTAGTCCTGGTTTGGACCTGGTTTAGTCCTGGTTTAGACCTGGTTTAGTCCTGGTTTAGACCTGGTTTAGACCTGGTTTAGTCCTGGTTTAGTCCTGGTTTAGACCTGGTTTAGACCTGGTTTCGTCCTGGTTTACACCTGGTTTAGTCCTGGTTTAGTCCTGGTTTAGACCTGGTTTAGACCTGGTTTAGTCCTGGTTTAGACCTGGTTTAATCCTGGTTTGGACCTGGTTTAGACCTGGTTTAGTCCTGGTTTAGACCTAGTTTGGACCTGGTTTAGTCCTGGTTTGGACCTGGTTTAGTCCTGGTTTAGTCCTTGTTTAGTCCTGGATTAGACCTGGTTTAGTCCTGGTTTGGACCTGGTTTAGTCCTGGTTTAGTCCTGGTTTAGACCTGGTTTAGTCCTGGTTTGGACCTGGTTTAGACCTGGTTTAGTCCTGGTTTGGACCTGGTTTAGACCTGGTTTAGTCCTGGTTTAGACCTGGTTTAGACCTTGTTTAGTCCTGTTTTAGTCCTGGTTTAGTCCTGGTCTGGACCTTGTTGAGTCCTGGTTTGGACCTGGTTTAGACCTGGTTTAGATCTGGTTTAGACCTGGTTTAGTCCAGGTTTAGACCTGGTTTAGACCTGGTTTAGACCTGGTTTAGTCCTGGTTTAGTCCTGGTTTAGTCCTGGTTTAGTCCTGGTTTGGACCTGGTTGAGTGCTGGTTTAGTCCTGGTTTAGACCTGGTTTAGTCTTGGTTTAGTCCTGGTTTAGTCCTGGTTTAGACCCGGTTTAGACCTGGTTTAGTCCTGTTTTAGTCCTGGTTTAGTCCTGGTTTAGTCCTGGTTTAGACCTGGTTTAGTCCTGGTTTGGACCTGGTTGAGTGCTGGTTTAGACCTGGTTCAGTCTTGGTTTAGTCCTGGTTTAGTCCTGGTTTAGACCTGGTTTAGACCTGGTTTAGATCTGGTTTAGACCTGGTTTAGTCCTGTTTTAGACCTGGTTTAGACCTGGTTTAGACCTGGTTTAGTCCTGGTTTAGTCCTGGTTTAGTCCTGGTTTAGACCTGGTTTAGTCCTGGTTTGGACCTGGTTTAGTCCTGGTTTATTCTTGGTTTAGTCCTGGTTTAGTTCTGGTTTAGACCTGGTTTGGACCTGGTTTAGTCCTGGTTTAGACCTAGTTTAGACCTGGTTTAGTCCTGGTTTGGACCTGGTTTAGACCTGGTTTAGTCCTGGTTTAGACCTAGTTTCGTCCTGGTTTAGACCTGGTTTAGTCATGGTTTATTCCTGGTTTAGTCCTGGTTTGGACCTGGTTTAGACCTGGTTTAGTCCTGGTTTAATCCTAGTTTAGGCCTGGTTTAGACCTGGTTTAGACCTGGTTTAGACCTGGTTTAGACCTGGTTTAGTCCTGGTTTGGACCTGGTTTAGTACTGGTTTGGACCTGGTTTAGACCTGGTTTAGACCTGGTTTAGACCTGGTTTAGACCTGGTTTAGTCCTGGTTTGGACCTGGTTTAGTACTGGTTTGGACCTGGTTTAGACCTGGTTTAGTCCTGGTTTGGACCTGGTTTAGACCTGGTTTAGTCCTGGTTTAGACCTGGTTTAGACCTGGTTTAGTCCTGTTTTAGTCCTGGTTTAGTCCTGGTCTGGACCTGGTTGAGTCCTGGTTTGGACCTGGTTTAGACCTGGTTTATATCTGGTTTAGACCTTGTTTAGACCTGGTTTAGATCTGGTTTATTCCTGGTTTAGTCCTGGTTTGGACCTGGTTTAGTCCTGGTTTGGACCTGGTTTAGACCTGGTTTAGTCCTGGTTTGGACCTGGTTTAGACCTGGTTTAGTCCTGTTTTAGTCCTGGTTTAGACCTGGTTTGGACCTGGTTTAGTACTGGTTTGGACCTGGTTTAGACCTGGTTTAGACCTGGTTTAGACATGGTTTAGACCTGGTTTAGTCCTGGTTTAGTCCTGGTTTAGACCTGGTTTAGTCCTGGTTTGGACATGGTTGAGTGCTGGTTTAGACCTGGTTTAGTCTTGGTTTAGTCCTGGTTTAGTCCTGGTTTAGACCTGGTTTAGACCTGGTTTAGTCCTGTTTTAGTCCTGGTTTAGTCCTGGTCCGGACCTGGTTTAGACCTGGTTTAGTCCTGGTTTAGTCCTGGTTTAGACCTGGTTTAGATTTGGTTTAGTCCTGGTTTAGTCCTGGTTTAGTCCTGATTTAGTCCTGGTTTAGACCTGGTTTAGTCCTGGTTTAGTCCTGGTTTAGTCCTGGTTTAGACCTGGTTTAGTCCTGCTTTAGTCCTTGTTTAGTCCTGGTTTAGACCTGGTTTAGTCCTGGTTTAGACCTGGTTTAGTCCTGGTTTAGACCTGGTTTAGTCCTGGTTTAGACCTGGTTTAGCCCTGGTTTAGTCCTGGTTTGGACCTGGTTTAGTCCTGGTTTAGTCCTGGCTGACTCCTGGTTTAGTCCTGGTTTAGACCTGGTTTAGTCCTGGTTTAGTCCTGGTTTAGACCTGGTTTAGGCTTGGTATAGTCCTGGTTTAGACCTGGTTTAGACCTGGTTTAGTCCTGGTTTAGACCTGTTTTAGACCTGGTTTAGTCCTGGTTTAGACCTGGTTTAGACCTGGTTTAGTCCTGGTTTGGACCTGGTTTAGACTTGGTTTTGACCTGGTTTACTCCTGGTTTAGACCTGGTTTAGTCCTGGTTTGGCCCTGGTTTAGTCCTGGTTTGGACCTGGTTGACTCCTGGTTTAGACCTGGTTGAGTCCTGGTTCAGTCCTGGTTTGGACCTGGTTTAGACCTGGTTTAGTCCTAGTTTAGACCTGGTTTAGTCCTGGTTTAGACCTGGTTTAGACCTGGTTTAGTCTTATTTAGACCTGGTTTAGACCTGGTTTGGACCTGGTTTAGACCTGGTTTAGTCCTGGTTTAGACCTGGTTTAGTCCTGGTTTGGACCTGGTTTAATCCTGGTTTAGACCTGGTTTAGTTCTGGTTTAGTCCTGGTTGAGTCCTGGTTTAGACCTGGTTTAGACCTGGTTTCGTCCTGGTTTACACCTGGTTTAGTCCTGGTTTAATCCTGGTTAAGGCCTGGTTAAGGCCTGGTTTAGACCTGGTTTAGACCTGGTTTAGTCCTGGTTTAGACCTGGTTTAATCCTGGTTTGGACCTGGTTTAGACCTGGTTCAGTCCTGGTTTAGACCTGGTTTAGTCCAGGTTTAGACCTGGTTTAGACCTGGTTTAGTCCTGGTTTAGTCCTGGTTTGGACCTGGTTTAGACCTGGTTTAGTCCTGGTCTGGACCTGGTTGAGTCCTGGTTTGGACCTGGTTTAGACCTGGTTTAGATCTGGTTTAGACCTGGTTTAGTCCAGGTTTAGACCTGGTTTAGACCTGGTTTAGTCCTGGTTTAGTCCTGGTTTAGACCTGGTTTAGTCCTGGTTTAGTCCTGGTTTAGTCCTGGTTTAGACCTGGTTTAGATTTGGTTTAGTCCTGGTTTAGTCCTGGTCCGGACCTGGTTTAGACCTGGTTTAGTCCTGGTTTAGTCCTGGTTTAGACCTGGTTTAGATTTGGTTTAGTCCTGGTTTAGTCCTGGTTTAGTCCTGATTTAGTCCTGGTTTAGACCTGGTTTAGTCCTGGTTTAGTCCTGGTTTAGACCTGGTTTAGTCCTGCTTTAGTCCTTGTTTAGTCCTGGTTTAGACCTGGTTTAGTCCTGGTTTAGACCTGGTTTAGTCCTGGTTTAGACCTGGTTTAGTCCTGGTTTAGACCTGGTTTAGCCCTGGTTTAGTCCTGGTTTGGAACTGGTTTAGTCCTGGTTTAGTCCTGGCTGACTCCTGGTTTAGTCCTGGTTTAGACCTGGTTTAGTCCTGGTTTAGTCCTGGTTTAGACCTGGTTTAGGCTTGGTATAGTCCTGGTTTAGACCTGGTTTAGACCTGGTTTAGTCCTGGTTTAGACCTGTTTTAGACCTGGTTTAGTCCTGGTTTAGACCTGGTTTAGACCTGGTTTAGTCCTGGTTTGGACCTGGTTTAGTTCTGGTTTAGTCCTGGTTGAGTCCTGGTTTGGACCTGGTTGAGTCCTGGTTTGGACCTGGTTTAGACCTGGTTTAGACCTGGTTTAGACCTGGTTTAGTCCTGGTTTAGACCTGGTTTAGTCCTGGTTTGGACCTGGTTTAGACCTGGTTTAGACCTGGTTTAGACCTGGTTTAGTCCTGGTTTAGACCTGGTTTAATCCTGGTTTGGACCTTGTTTAGACCTGGTTTAGTCCTGGTTTGGACCTGGTTTAGTCCTGGTTTAGACCTGGTTTAGTCCTGGTTTAGACCTGGTTTAGACCTGGTTTAGTCCTGGTTTAGTCCTGGTTTAGACCTGGTTTAGACCTGGTTTCGTCCTGGTTTACACCTGGTTTAGTCCTGGTTTAGTCCTGGTTTAGACCTGGTTTAGACCTGGTTTAGTCCTGGTTTAGACCTGGTTTAATCCTGGTTTGGACCTGGTTTAGACCTGGTTTAGTCCTGGTTTAGACCTAGTTTGGACCTGGTTTAGTCCTGGTTTGGACCTGGTTTAGACCTGGTTTAGTCCTGGTTTAGTCCTTGTTTAGTCCTGGATTAGACCTGGTTTAGTCCTGGTTTGGACCTGGTTTAGTCCTGGTTTAGTCCTGGTTTAGACCTGGTTTAGTCCTGGTTTGGACCTGGTTTAGACCTGGTTTAGTCCTGGTTTGGACCTGGTTTAGACCTGGTTTAGTCCTGGTTTAGACCTGGTTTAGACCTGGTTTAGTCCTGTTTTAGTCCTGGTTTAGTCCTGGTCTGGACCTTGTTGAGTCCTGGTTTGGACCTGGTTTAGTCCTGGTTTAGACCTGGTTTTGTCCAGGTTTAGACCTGGTTTAGACCTGGTTTAGACCTGGTTTAGTCCTGGTTTAGTCCTGGTTTAGTCCTGGTTTAGACCTGGTTTAGTCCTGGTTTGGACCTGGTTGAGTGCTGGTTTAGACCTGGTTTAGTCTTGGTTTAGTCCTGGTTTAGTCCTGGTTTAGACCCGGTTTAGACCTGGTTTAGTCCTTTTTAGTCCTGGTTTAGTCCTGGTTTAGTCCTGGTTTAGACCTGGTTTAGTCCTGGTTTAGACCTGGTTGAGTGCTGGTTTAGACCTGGTTCAGTCTTGGTTTAGTCCTGGTTTAGTCCTGGTTTAGACCTGGTTTAGACCTGGTTTAGATCTGGTTTAGACCTGGTTTAGTCCTGTTTTAGACCTGGTTTAGACCTGGTTTAGACCTGGTTTAGTCCTGGTTTAGTCCTGGTTTAGTCCTGGTTTAGACCTGGTTTAGTCCTGGTTTGGACCTGGTTTAGTCCTGGTTTATTCTTGGTTTAGTCCTGGTTTAGTTCTGGTTTAGACCTGGTTTGGACCTGGTTTAGTCCTGGTTTAGACCTAGTTTAGACCTGGTTTAGTCCTGGTTTGGACCTGGTTTAGACCTGGTTTAGTCCTGGTTTAGACCTAGTTTAGACCTGGTTTCGTCCTGGTTTAGACCTGGTTTTTCATGGTTTATTCCTGGTTTAGGCCTGGTTTAGACCTGGTTTAGACCTGGTTTAGTCCTGGTTTAGACCTGGTTTAGTCCTGGTTTGGACCTGGTTTAGACCTGGTTTAGTCCTGGTTTAATCCTAGTTTAGGCCTGGTTTAGACCTTGTTTAGACCTGGTTTAGACCTGGTTTAGTCCTGTTTTAGTCCTGGTTTAGTCCTGGTCTGGACCTGGTTGAGTCCTGGTTTGGACCTGGTTTAGACCTGGTTTAGATCTGGTTTAGACCTTTTTTAGACCTGGTTTAGATCTGGTTTATTCCTGGTTTAGTCCTGGTTTGGACCTGGTTTAGTCCTGGTTTGGACCTGGTTTAGACCTGGTTTAGTCCTGGTTTGGACCTGGTTTAGACCTGGTTTAGTCCTGTTTTAGTCCTGGTTTAGTCCTGGTTTAGTCCTGGTTTAGACCTGGTTTAGTCCTGGTTTAGACCTGGTTTAGTCCTGGTTTAGACCTGGTTTAGTCCTGTTTTAGTCCTGGTTTAGTCCTGGTTTAGTCCTGGTTTAGACCTGGTTTAGTCCTGGTTTAGTCCTGGTTTAGTCCTGGTTTGGACCTGGTTTAGTCCTGGTTTAGTCCTGGCTGACTCCTGGTTTAGTCCTGGTTTAGACCTGGTTTAGTCCTGGTTTAGTCCTGGTTTAGACCTGGTTTGGACCTGGTTTAGACCTGGTTTAGTCCTGGTTTAGTCCTGGTTTAGACCTGGTTTAGTCCTGGTTTAGACCTGGTTTAGTCCTGGTTTGGACCTGGTTTAGTCCTGGTTTAGACCTGGTTTAGTTCTGGTTTAGTCCTGGTTGAGTCCTGGTTTAGACCTGGTTTAGTCCTAATTTAGACCTGGTTTAGACCTGGTTTGTACCTGGTTTAGACCTGGTTTAGACCTGGTTTAGTCCTGGTTTGGACCTGGTTTAGTCCTGGTTTGGACCTGGTTTAGTCCTGGTTTAGACCTGGTTTAGTTCTGGTTTAGTCCTGGTTGAGTCCTGGTTTGGACCTGGTTGAGTCCTGGTTTGGACCTGGTTTAGACCTGGTTTAGACCTGGTTTAGACCTGGTTTAGACCTGGTTTAGTCCTGGTTTAGACCTGGTTTAGTCCTGGTTTGGACCTGGTTTAGACCTGGTTTAGACCTGGTTTAGACCTGGTTTAGTCCTGGTTTAGACCTGGTTTAATCCTGGTTTGGACCTTGTTTAGACCTGGTTTAGTCCTGGTTTAGTCCTGGCTGACTCCTGGTTTAGTCCTGGTTTAGACCTGGTTTAGTCCTGGTTTGGACCTGGTTTAGACCTGGTTTAGACCTGGTTTAGACCTGGTTTAGTCCTGGTTTAGACCTGGTTTAATCCTGGTTTAGTCCTGGTTTGGACCTGGTTTAGTCCTGGTTTAGTCCTGGCTGACTCCTGGTTTAGTCCTGGTTTAGACCTGGTTTAGTCCTGGTTTAGTCCTGGTTTAGACCTGGTTTAGGCTTGGTATAGTCCTGGTTTAGACCTGGTTTAGACCTGGTTTAGTCCTGGTTTAGACCTGTTTTAGACCTGGTTTAGTCCTGGTTTAGACCTGGTTTAGACCTGGTTTAGTCCTGGTTTGGACCTGGTTTAGACTTGGTTTTGACC
Organism: Eucyclogobius newberryi; assembly: GCF_026437365.1. Taxonomy (NCBI): domain Eukaryota; kingdom Metazoa; phylum Chordata; class Actinopteri; order Gobiiformes; family Gobiidae; genus Eucyclogobius; species Eucyclogobius newberryi. The sequence continues at coordinate 69,196 of NW_027315981.1, forward strand.
TGGTTTACTCCTGGTTTAGACCTGGTTTAGTCCTGGTTTGGCCCTGGTTTAGTCCTGGTTTGGACCTGGTTGACTCCTGGTTTAGACCTGGTTGAGTCCTGGTTCAGTCCTGGTTTGGACCTGGTTTAGACCTGGTTTAGTCCTAGTTTAGACCTGGTTTAGTCCTGGTTTAGACCTGGTTTAGACCTGGTTTAGTCTTATTTAGACCTGGTTTAGACCTGGTTTGGACCTGGTTTAGACCTGGTTTAGTCCTGGTTTAGACCTGGTTTAGTCCTGGTTTGGACCTGGTTTAATCCTGGTTTAGACCTGGTTTAGTTCTGGTTTAGTCCTGGTTGAGTCCTGGTTTAGACCTGGTTTAGACCTGGTTTCGTCCTGGTTTACACCTGGTTTAGTCCTGGTTTAATCCTGGTTAAGGCCTGGTTAAGGCCTGGTTTAGACCTGGTTTAGACCTGGTTTAGTCCTGGTTTAGACCTGGTTTAATCCTGGTTTGGACCTGGTTTAGACCTGGTTCAGTCCTGGTTTAGACCTGGTTTAGTCCAGGTTTAGACCTGGTTTAGACCTGGTTTAGTCCTGGTTTAGTCCTGGTTTGGACCTGGTTTAGACCTGGTTTAGTCCTGGTCTGGACCTGGTTGAGTCCTGGTTTGGACCTGGTTTAGACCTGGTTTAGATCTGGTTTAGACCTGGTTTAGTCCAGGTTTAGACCTGGTTTAGACCTGGTTTAGTCCTGGTTTAGTCCTGGTTTAGACCTGGTTTAGTCCTGGTTTGGACCTGGTTGAGTGCTGGTTTAGACCTGGTTTAGTCTTGGTTTAGTCCTGGTTTAGTCCTGGTTTAGTCCTGGTTTAGTCCTGGTCCGGACCTGGTTTAGACCTGGTTTAGTCCTGGTTTAGTCCTGGTTTAGACCTGGTTTAGATTTGGTTTAGTCCTGGTTTAGTCCTGGTTTAGTCCTGATTTAGTCCTGGTTTAGACCTGGTTTAGTCCTGGTTTAGTCCTGGTTTAGACCTGGTTTAGTCCTGCTTTAGTCCTTGTTTAGTCCTGGTTTAGACCTGGTTTAGTCCTGGTTTAGACCTGGTTTAGTCCTGGTTTAGACCTGGTTTAGTCCTGGTTTAGACCTGGTTTAGCCCTGGTTTAGTCCTGGTTTGGAACTGGTTTAGTCCTGGTTTAGTCCTGGCTGACTCCTGGTTTAGTCCTGGTTTAGACCTGGTTTAGTCCTGGTTTAGTCCTGGTTTAGACCTGGTTTAGGCTTGGTATAGTCCTGGTTTAGACCTGGTTTAGACCTGGTTTAGTCCTGGTTTAGACCTGTTTTAGACCTGGTTTAGTCCTGGTTTAGACCTGGTTTAGACCTGGTTTAGTCCTGGTTTGGACCTGGTTTAGTTCTGGTTTAGTCCTGGTTGAGTCCTGGTTTGGACCTGGTTGAGTCCTGGTTTGGACCTGGTTTAGACCTGGTTTAGACCTGGTTTAGACCTGGTTTAGTCCTGGTTTAGACCTGGTTTAGTCCTGGTTTGGACCTGGTTTAGACCTGGTTTAGACCTGGTTTAGACCTGGTTTAGTCCTGGTTTAGACCTGGTTTAATCCTGGTTTGGACCTTGTTTAGACCTGGTTTAGTCCTGGTTTGGACCTGGTTTAGTCCTGGTTTAGACCTGGTTTAGTCCTGGTTTAGACCTGGTTTAGACCTGGTTTAGTCCTGGTTTAGTCCTGGTTTAGACCTGGTTTAGACCTGGTTTCGTCCTGGTTTACACCTGGTTTAGTCCTGGTTTAGTCCTGGTTTAGACCTGGTTTAGACCTGGTTTAGTCCTGGTTTAGACCTGGTTTAATCCTGGTTTGGACCTGGTTTAGACCTGGTTTAGTCCTGGTTTAGACCTAGTTTGGACCTGGTTTAGTCCTGGTTTGGACCTGGTTTAGACCTGGTTTAGTCCTGGTTTAGTCCTTGTTTAGTCCTGGATTAGACCTGGTTTAGTCCTGGTTTGGACCTGGTTTAGTCCTGGTTTAGTCCTGGTTTAGACCTGGTTTAGTCCTGGTTTGGACCTGGTTTAGACCTGGTTTAGTCCTGGTTTGGACCTGGTTTAGACCTGGTTTAGTCCTGGTTTAGACCTGGTTTAGACCTGGTTTAGTCCTGTTTTAGTCCTGGTTTAGTCCTGGTCTGGACCTTGTTGAGTCCTGGTTTGGACCTGGTTTAGTCCTGGTTTAGACCTGGTTTTGTCCAGGTTTAGACCTGGTTTAGACCTGGTTTAGACCTGGTTTAGTCCTGGTTTAGTCCTGGTTTAGTCCTGGTTTAGACCTGGTTTAGTCCTGGTTTGGACCTGGTTGAGTGCTGGTTTAGACCTGGTTTAGTCTTGGTTTAGTCCTGGTTTAGTCCTGGTTTAGACCCGGTTTAGACCTGGTTTAGTCCTTTTTAGTCCTGGTTTAGTCCTGGTTTAGTCCTGGTTTAGACCTGGTTTAGTCCTGGTTTAGACCTGGTTGAGTGCTGGTTTAGACCTGGTTCAGTCTTGGTTTAGTCCTGGTTTAGTCCTGGTTTAGACCTGGTTTAGACCTGGTTTAGATCTGGTTTAGACCTGGTTTAGTCCTGTTTTAGACCTGGTTTAGACCTGGTTTAGACCTGGTTTAGTCCTGGTTTAGTCCTGGTTTAGTCCTGGTTTAGACCTGGTTTAGTCCTGGTTTGGACCTGGTTTAGTCCTGGTTTATTCTTGGTTTAGTCCTGGTTTAGTTCTGGTTTAGACCTGGTTTGGACCTGGTTTAGTCCTGGTTTAGACCTAGTTTAGACCTGGTTTAGTCCTGGTTTGGACCTGGTTTAGACCTGGTTTAGTCCTGGTTTAGACCTAGTTTAGACCTGGTTTCGTCCTGGTTTAGACCTGGTTTTTCATGGTTTATTCCTGGTTTAGGCCTGGTTTAGACCTGGTTTAGACCTGGTTTAGTCCTGGTTTAGACCTGGTTTAGTCCTGGTTTGGACCTGGTTTAGACCTGGTTTAGTCCTGGTTTAATCCTAGTTTAGGCCTGGTTTAGACCTTGTTTAGACCTGGTTTAGACCTGGTTTAGTCCTGTTTTAGTCCTGGTTTAGTCCTGGTCTGGACCTGGTTGAGTCCTGGTTTGGACCTGGTTTAGACCTGGTTTAGATCTGGTTTAGACCTTTTTTAGACCTGGTTTAGATCTGGTTTATTCCTGGTTTAGTCCTGGTTTGGACCTGGTTTAGTCCTGGTTTGGACCTGGTTTAGACCTGGTTTAGTCCTGGTTTGGACCTGGTTTAGACCTGGTTTAGTCCTGTTTTAGTCCTGGTTTAGTCCTGGTTTAGTCCTGGTTTAGACCTGGTTTAGTCCTGGTTTAGACCTGGTTTAGTCCTGGTTTAGACCTGGTTTAGTCCTGTTTTAGTCCTGGTTTAGTCCTGGTTTAGTCCTGGTTTAGACCTGGTTTAGTCCTGGTTTAGTCCTGGTTTAGTCCTGGTTTGGACCTGGTTTAGTCCTGGTTTAGTCCTGGCTGACTCCTGGTTTAGTCCTGGTTTAGACCTGGTTTAGTCCTGGTTTAGTCCTGGTTTAGACCTGGTTTGGACCTGGTTTAGACCTGGTTTAGTCCTGGTTTAGTCCTGGTTTAGACCTGGTTTAGTCCTGGTTTAGACCTGGTTTAGTCCTGGTTTGGACCTGGTTTAGTCCTGGTTTAGACCTGGTTTAGTTCTGGTTTAGTCCTGGTTGAGTCCTGGTTTAGACCTGGTTTAGTCCTAATTTAGACCTGGTTTAGACCTGGTTTGTACCTGGTTTAGACCTGGTTTAGACCTGGTTTAGTCCTGGTTTGGACCTGGTTTAGTCCTGGTTTGGACCTGGTTTAGTCCTGGTTTAGACCTGGTTTAGTTCTGGTTTAGTCCTGGTTGAGTCCTGGTTTGGACCTGGTTGAGTCCTGGTTTGGACCTGGTTTAGACCTGGTTTAGACCTGGTTTAGACCTGGTTTAGACCTGGTTTAGTCCTGGTTTAGACCTGGTTTAGTCCTGGTTTGGACCTGGTTTAGACCTGGTTTAGACCTGGTTTAGACCTGGTTTAGTCCTGGTTTAGACCTGGTTTAATCCTGGTTTGGACCTTGTTTAGACCTGGTTTAGTCCTGGTTTGGACCTGGTTTAGTCCTGGTTTAGACCTGGTTTAGTCCTGGTTTAGACCTGGTTTAGACCTGGTTTAGTCCTGGTTTAGTCCTGGTTTAGACCTGGTTTAGACCTGGTTTCGTCCTGGTTTACACCTGGTTTAGTCCTGGTTTAGTCCTGGTTTAGACCTGGTTTAGACCTGGTTTAGTCCTGGTTTAGACCTGGTTTAATCCTGGTTTGGACCTGGTTTAGACCTGGTTTAGTCCTGGTTTAGACCTAGTTTGGACCTGGTTTAGTCCTGGTTTGGACCTGGTTTAGTCCTGGTTTAGTCCTTGTTTAGTCCTGGATTAGACCTGGTTTAGTCCTGGTTTGGACCTGGTTTAGTCCTGGTTTAGTCCTGGTTTAGACCTGGTTTAGTCCTGGTTTGGACCTGGTTTAGACCTGGTTTAGTCCTGGTTTGGACCTGGTTTAGACCTGGTTTAGTCCTGGTTTAGACCTGGTTTAGACCTGGTTTAGTCCTGTTTTAGTCCTGGTTTAGTCCTGGTCTGGACCTTGTTGAGTCCTGGTTTGGACCTGGTTTAGACCTGGTTTAGATCTGGTTTAGACCTGGTTTAGTCCAGGTTTAGACCTGGTTTAGACCTGGTTTAGACCTGGTTTAGTCCTGGTTTAGTCCTGGTTTAGTCCTGGTTTAGTCCTGGTTTGGACCTGGTTGAGTGCTGGTTTAGTCCTGGTTTAGACCTGGTTTAGTCTTGGTTTAGTCCTGGTTTAGTCCTGGTTTAGACCCGGTTTAGACCTGGTTTAGTCCTGTTTTAGTCCTGGTTTAGTCCTGGTTTAGTCCTGGTTTAGACCTGGTTTAGTCCTGGTTTGGACCTGGTTGAGTGCTGGTTTAGACCTGGTTCAGTCTTGGTTTAGTCCTGGTTTAGTCCTGGTTTAGACCTGGTTTAGACCTGGTTTAGATCTGGTTTAGACCTGGTTTAGTCCTGTTTTAGACCTGGTTTAGACCTGGTTTAGACCTGGTTTAGTCCTGGTTTAGTCCTGGTTTAGTCCTGGTTTAGACCTGGTTTAGTCCTGGTTTGGACCTGGTTTAGTCCTGGTTTATTCTTGGTTTAGTCCTGGTTTAGTTCTGGTTTAGACCTGGTTTGGACCTGGTTTAGTCCTGGTTTAGACCTAGTTTAGACCTGGTTTAGTCCTGGTTTGGACCTGGTTTAGACCTGGTTTAGTCCTGGTTTAGACCTAGTTTAGACCTGGTTTCGTCCTGGTTTAGACCTGGTTTAGTCATGGTTTATTCCTGGTTTAGTCCTGGTTTGGACCTGGTTTAGACCTGGTTTAGTCCTGGTTTAATCCTAGTTTAGGCCTGGTTTAGACCTGGTTTAGACCTGGTTTAGACCTGGTTTAGACCTGGTTTAGTCCTGGTTTGGACCTGGTTTAGTACTGGTTTGGACCTGGTTTAGACCTGGTTTAGACCTGGTTTAGACCTGGTTTAGACCTGGTTTAGTCCTGGTTTGGACCTGGTTTAGTACTGGTTTGGACCTGGTTTAGACCTGGTTTAGTCCTGGTTTGGACCTGGTTTAGACCTGGTTTAGTCCTGGTTTAGACCTGGTTTAGACCTGGTTTAGTCCTGTTTTAGTCCTGGTTTAGTCCTGGTCTGGACCTGGTTGAGTCCTGGTTTGGACCTGGTTTAGACCTGGTTTATATCTGGTTTAGACCTTGTTTAGACCTGGTTTAGATCTGGTTTATTCCTGGTTTAGTCCTGGTTTGGACCTGGTTTAGTCCTGGTTTGGACCTGGTTTAGACCTGGTTTAGTCCTGGTTTGGACCTGGTTTAGACCTGGTTTAGTCCTGTTTTAGTCCTGGTTTAGTCCTGGTCTGGACCTGGTTGAGTCCTGGTTTGGACCTGGTTTAGACCTGGTTTAGATCTGGTTTAGACCTGGTTTAGTCCAGGTTTAGACCTGGTTTAGACCTGGTTTAGACCTGGTTTAGACCTGGTTTAGTCCTGGTTTAGTCCTGGTTTAGACCTGGTTTAGTCCTGGTTTGGACATGGTTGAGTGCTGGTTTAGACCTGGTTTAGTCTTGGTTTAGTCCTGGTTTAGTCCTGGTTTAGACCTGGTTTAGACCTGGTTTAGACCTGGTTTAGACCTGGTTTAGTCCTGTTTTAGTCCTGGTTTAGTCCTGGTCCGGACCTGGTTTAGACCTGGTTTAGTCCTGGTTTAGTCCTGGTTTAGACCTGGTTTAGATTTGGTTTAGTCCTGGTTTAGTCCTGGTTTAGTCCTGATTTAGTCCTGGTTTAGACCTGGTTTAGTCCTGGTTTAGTCCTGGTTTAGTCCTGGTTTAGACCTGGTTTAGTCCTGCTTTAGTCCTTGTTTAGTCCTGGTTTAGACCTGGTTTAGTCCTGGTTTAGACCTGGTTTAGTCCTGGTTTAGACCTGGTTTAGTCCTGGTTTAGACCTGGTTTAGCCCTGGTTTAGTCCTGGTTTGGACCTGGTTTAGTCCTGGTTTAGTCCTGGCTGACTCCTGGTTTAGTCCTGGTTTAGACCTGGTTTAGTCCTGGTTTAGTCCTGGTTTAGACCTGGTTTAGGCTTGGTATAGTCCTGGTTTAGACCTGGTTTAGACCTGGTTTAGTCCTGGTTTAGACCTGTTTTAGACCTGGTTTAGTCCTGGTTTAGACCTGGTTTAGACCTGGTTTAGTCCTGGTTTGGACCTGGTTTAGACTTGGTTTTGACCTGGTTTACTCCTGGTTTAGACCTGGTTTAGTCCTGGTTTGGCCCTGGTTTAGTCCTGGTTTGGACCTGGTTGACTCCTGGTTTAGTCCTGGTTTAGACCTGGTTGAGTCCTGGTTCAGTCCTGGTTTGGACCTGGTTTAGACCTGGTTTAGTCCTAGTTTAGACCTGGTTTAGTCCTGGTTTAGACCTGGTTTAGACCTGGTTTAGTCTTATTTAGACCTGGTTTAGACCTGGTTTGGACCTGGTTTAGACCTGGTTTAGTCCTGGTTTAGACCTGGTTTAGTCCTGGTTTAGACCTGGTTTAGTCCTGGTTTGGACCTGGTTTAGTCCTGGTTTAGACCTGGTTTAGTTCTGGTTTAGTCCTGGTTGAGTCCTGGTTTAGACCTGGTTTAGACCTGGTTTCGTCCTGGTTTACACCTGGTTTAGTCCTGGTTTAATCCTGGTTAAGGCCTGGTTAAGGCCTGGTTTAGACCTGGTTTAGACCTGGTTTAGTCCTGGTTTAGACCTGGTTTAATCCTGGTTTGGACCTGGTTTAGACCTGGTTTAGACCTGGTTCAGTCCTGGTTTAGACCTGGTTTAGTCCAGGTTTAGACCTGGTTTAGACCTGGTTTAGTCCTGGTTTAGTCCTGGTTTGGACCTGGTTTAGACCTGGTTTAGTCCTGGTCTGGACCTGGTTGAGTCCTGGTTTGGACCTGGTTTAGACCTGGTTTAGATCTGGTTTAGACCTGGTTTAGTCCAGGTTTAGACCTGGTTTAGACCTGGTTTAGTCCTGGTTTAGTCCTGGTTTAGACCTGGTTTAGTCCTGGTTTGGACCTGGTTGAGTGCTGGTTTAGACCTGGTTTAGTCTTGGTTTAGTCCTGGTTTAGTCCTGGTTTAGACCTGGTTTAGACCTGGTTTAGACCTGGTTTAGTCCTGTTTTAGTCCTGGTTTAGTCCTGGTCCGGACCTGGTTTAGACCTGGTTTAGTCCTGGTTTAGTCCTGGTTTAGACCTGGTTTAGATTTGGTTTAGTCCTGGTTTAGTCCTGGTTTAGTCCTGATTTAGTCCTGGTTTAGACCTGGTTTAGTCCTGGTTTAGTCCTGGTTTAGACCTGGTTTAGTCCTGCTTTAGTCCTTGTTTAGTCCTGGTTTAGACCTGGTTTAGTCCTGGTTTAGACCTGGTTTAGTCCTGGTTTAGACCTGGTTTAGTCCTGGTTTAGACCTGGTTTAGCCCTGGTTTAGTCCTGGTTTGGACCTGGTTTAGTCCTGGTTTAGTCCTGGCTGACTCCTGGTTTAGTCCTGGTTTAGACCTGGTTTAGTCCTGGTTTAGTCCTGGTTTAGACCTGGTTTAGGCTTGGTATAGTCCTGGTTTAGACCTGGTTTAGACCTGGTTTAGTCCTGGTTTAGACCTGTTTTAGACCTGGTTTAGTCCTGGTTTAGACCTGGTTTAGACCTGGTTTAGTCCTGGTTTGGACCTGGTTTAGACTTGGTTTTGACCTGGTTTACTCCTGGTTTAGACCTGGTTTAGTCCTGGTTTGGACCTGGTTGACTCCTGGTTTAGTCCTGGTTTAGACCTGGTTGAGTCCTGGTTCAGTCCTGGTTTGGACCTGGTTTAGACCTGGTTTAGTCCTGGTTTAGACCTGGTTTAGTCCTGGTTTAGACCTGGTTTAGACCTGGTTTAGTCCTGATTTAGACCTGGTTTAGACCTGGTTTGGACCTGGTTTAGACCTGGTTTAGTCCTGGTTTAGACCTGGTTTAGTCCTGGTTTAGACCTGGTTTAGTCCTGGTTTGGACCTGGTTTAGTCCTGGTTTAGACCTGGTTTAGTTCTGGTTTAGTCCTGGTTGAGTCCTGGTTTAGACCTGGTTTAGTCCTGATTTAGACCTGGTTTAGACCTAGTTTGTACCTGGTTTAGGCCTGGTTTAGACCTGGTTTAGACCTGGTTTAGTCCTGGTTTAGACCTGGTTTAGTCCTGGTTTGGACCTGGTTTAGTCCTGGTTTAGACCTGGTTTAGTTCTGGTTTAGTCCTGGTTGAGTCCTGGTTTGGACCTGGTTGAGTCCTGGTTTAGAACTGGTTTAGACCTGGTTTAGACCTGGTTTAGTCCTGGTTTAGACCTGGTTTAATCCTGGTTTGGACCTTGTTTAGACCTGGTTTAGTCCTGGTTTAGACCTGGTTTAGTCCTGGTTTAGACCTGGTTTAGTCCTGGTTTAGACCTGGTTTAGACCTGGTTTAGTCCTGGTTTAGTCCTGGTTTAGACCTGGTTTAGACCTGGTTTAGTCCCTGTTTAGACCTGGTTTAGACCTGGTTTAGTCCTGTTTTAGTCCTGGTTTAGTCCTGGTCTGGACCTGGTTGAGTCCTGGTTTTGGACCTGGTTTAGACCTGGTTTAGACCTGGTTTAGACCTGGTTTAGATCTGGTTTAGACTTGGTTTAGTCCAGGTTTAGACCTGGTTTAGACCATGTTTAGACCTGGTCTAGTCCTGGTTTAGTCCTGGTTTAGACCTGGTTTAGTCCTGGTTTGGACCTGGTTGAGTGCTGGTTTAGACCTGGTTTAGTCTTGGTTTAGACCTGGTTTAGTCCTGGTTTGGACCTGGTTTAGACCTGGTTTAGTCCTGGTTTGGACCTGGTTTAGACCTGGTTTAGACCTGGTTTAGTCCTGGTTTAGTCCTGGTCTGGACCTGGTTGAGTCCATGTTTGGACCTGGTTTAGACCTGGTTTAGATCTGGTTTAGACCTGGTTTAGTCCAGGTTTAGACCTGGTTTAGACCTGGTTTAGACATGGTTTAGTCCTGGTTTGGACCTGGTTTAGACCTGGTTTAGTCCTGATTTAGACCTGGTTTAGACCTAGTTTGTACCTGGTTTAGGCCTGGTTTAGACCTGGTTTAGTCCTGGTTTGGACCTGGTTTAGTCCTGGTTTAGACCTGGTTTAGTTCTGGTTTAGTCCTGGTTGAGTCCTGGTTTGGACCTGGTTGAGTCCTGGTTTAGAACTGGTTTAGACCTGGTTTAGACCTGGTTTAGTCCTGGTTTAGACCTGGTTTGGACCTTGTTTAGACCTGGTTTAGTCCTGGTTTAGACCTGGTTTAGACCTGGTTTAGTCCTGGTTTAGACCTGGTTTAGTCCTGGTCTGGACCTGGTTGAGTCCTGGTTTGGACCTGGTTTAGACCTGGTTTATATCTGGTTTAGACCTTGTTTAGACCTGGTTTAGATCTGGTTTATTCCTGGTTTAGTCCTGGTTTGGACCTGGTTTAGTCCTGGTTTAGACCTGGTTTAGTTCTGGTTTAGTCCTGGTTGAGTCCTGGTTTAGTTCTGGTTTAGTCCTGGTTGAGTCCTGGTTTGGACCTGGTTGAGTCCTGGTTTAGAACTGGTTTAGACCTGGTTTAGACCTGGTTTAGTCCTGGTTTAGACCTGGTTTGGACCTTGTTTAGACCTGGTTTAGTCCTGGTTTAGACCTGGTTTAGACCTGGTTTAGTCCTGGTTTAGACCTGGTTTAGTCCTGGTCTGGACCTGGTTGAGTCCTGGTTTGGACCTGGTTTAGACCTGGTTTATATCTGGTTTAGACCTTGTTTAGACCTGGTTTAGATCTGGTTTATTCCTGGTTTAGTCCTGGTTTGGACCTGGTTTAGTCCTGGTTTGGACCTGGTTTAGACCTGGTTTAGTCCTGGTTTGGACCTGGTTTAGACCTGGTTTAGTCCTGTTTTAGTCCTGGTTTAGTCCTGGTCTGGACCTGGTTGAGTCCTGGTTTGGACCTGGTTTAGACCTGGTTTAGATCTGGTTTAGACCTGGTTTAGTCCAGGTTTAGACCTGGTTTAGACCTGGTTTAGACCTGGTTTAGACCTGGTTTAGTCCTGGTTTAGTCCTGGTTTAGACCTGGTTTAGTCCTGGTTTGGACATGGTTGAGTGCTGGTTTAGACCTGGTTTAGTCTTGGTTTAGATCTGGTTTAGACCTGGTTTAGTCCAGGTTTAGACCTGGTTTGGACCTGGTTTAGACCTGGTTTAGATCTGGTTTAGACCTGGTTTAGTCCAGGTTTAGACCTGGTTTAGACCTGGTTTAGACCTGGTTTAGACCTGGTTTAGTCCTGTTTTAGTCCTGGTTTAGTCCTGGTCCGGACCTGGTTTAGACCTGGTTTAGTCCTGGTTTAGTCCTGGTTTAGACCTGGTTTAGATTTGGTTTAGTCCTGGTTTAGTCCTGGTTTAGTCCTGATTTAGTCCTGGTTTAGACCTGGTTTAGTCCTGGTTTAGTCCTGGTTTAGTCCTGGTTTAGACCTGGTTTAGTCCTGCTTTAGTCCTTGTTTAGTCCTGGTTTAGACCTGGTTTAGTCCTGGTTTAGACCTGGTTTAGTCCTGGTTTAGACCTGGTTTAGTCCTGGTTTAGACCTGATTTAGCCCTGGTTTAGTCCTGGTTTGGACCTGGTTTAGTCCTGGTTTAGTCCTGGCTGACTCCTGGTTTAGTCCTGGTTTAGACCTGGTTTAGTCCTGGTTTAGTCCTGGTTTAGACCTGGTTTAGGCTTGGTATAGTCCTGGTTTAGACCTGGTTTAGACCTGGTTTAGTCCTGGTTTAGACCTGTTTTAGACCTGGTTTAGTCCTGGTTTAGACCTGGTTTAGACCTGGTTTAGTCCTGGTTTGGACCTGGTTTAGACTTGGTTTTGACCTGGTTTACTCCTGGTTTAGACCTGGTTTAGTCCTGGTTTGGCCCTGGTTTAGTCCTGGTTTGGACCTGGTTGACTCCTGGTTTAGTCCTGGTTTAGACCTGGTTGAGTCCTGGTTCAGTCCTGGTTTGGACCTGGTTTAGACCTGGTTTAGTCCTGGTTTAGACCTGGTTTAGTCCTGGTTTAGACCTGGTTTAGACCTGGTTTAGTCTTATTTAGACCTGGTTTAGACCTGGTTTAGTCCTGGTTTAGACCTGGTTTAGTCCTGGTTTAGACCTGGTTTAGTCCTGGTTTGGACCTGGTTTAGTCCTGGTTTAGACCTGGTTTAGTTCTGGTTTAGTCCTGGTTGAGTCCTGGTTTAGACCTGGTTTAGACCTGGTTTCGTCCTGGTTTACACCTGGTTTAGTCCTGGTTTAATCCTGGTTAAGGCCTGGTTAAGGCCTGGTTTAGACCTGGTTTAGACCTGGTTTAGTCCTGGTTTAGACCTGGTTTAATCCTGGTTTGGACCTGGTTTAGACCTGGTTCAGTCCTGGTTTAGACCTGGTTTAGTCCAGGTTTAGACCTGGTTTAGACCTGGTTTAGTCCTGGTTTAGTCCTGGTTTGGACCTGGTTTAGACCTGGTTTAGTCCTGGTCTGGACCTGGTTGAGTCCTGGTTTGGACCTGGTTTAGACCTGGTTTAGATCTGGTTTAGACCTGGTTTAGTCCAGGTTTAGACCTGGTTTAGACCTGGTTTAGTCCTGGTTTAGTCCTGGTTTAGACCTGGTTTAGTCCTGGTTTGGACCTGGTTGAGTGCTGGTTTAGACCTGGTTTAGTCTTGGTTTAGTCCTGGTTTAGTCCTGGTTTAGACCTGGTTTAGACCTGGTTTAGACCTGGTTTAGTCCTGTTTTAGTCCTGGTTTAGTCCTGGTCCGGACCTGGTTTAGACCTGGTTTAGTCCTGGTTTAGTCCTGGTTTAGACCTGGTTTAGATTTGGTTTAGTCCTGGTTTAGTCCTGGTTTAGTCCTGATTTAGTCCTGGTTTAGACCTGGTTTAGTCCTGGTTTAGTCCTGGTTTAGACCTGGTTTAGTCCTGCTTTAGTCCTTGTTTAGTCCTGGTTTAGACCTGGTTTAGTCCTGGTTTAGACCTGGTTTAGTCCTGGTTTAGACCTGGTTTAGTCCTGGTTTAGACCTGGTTTAGCCCTGGTTTAGTCCTGGTTTGGACCTGGTTTAGTCCTGGTTTAGTCCTGGCTGACTCCTGGTTTAGTCCTGGTTTAGACCTGGTTTAGTCCTGCTTTAGTCCTTGTTTAGTCCTGGTTTAGACCTGGTTTAGGCTTGGTATAGTCCTGGTTTAGACCTGGTTTAGACCTGGTTTAGTCCTGGTTTAGACCTGTTTTAGACCTGGTTTAGTCCTGGTTTAGACCTGGTTTAGACCTGGTTTAGTCCTGGTTTGGACCTGGTTTAGACTTGGTTTTGACCTGGTTTACTCCTGGTTTAGACCTGGTTTAGTCCTGGTTTGGACCTGGTTGACTCCTGGTTTAGTCCTGGTTTAGACCTGGTTGAGTCCTGGTTCAGTCCTGGTTTGGACCTGGTTTAGACCTGGTTTAGTCCTGGTTTAGACCTGGTTTAGTCCTGGTTTAGACCTGGTTTAGACCTGGTTTAGTCCTGATTTAGACCTGGTTTAGACCTGGTTTGGACCTGGTTTAGACCTGGTTTAGTCCTGGTTTAGACCTGGTTTAGGTCTGGTTTAGACCTGGTTTAGTCCTGGTTTGGACCTGGTTTAGTCCTGGTTTAGACCTGGTTTAGTTCTGGTTTAGTCCTGGTTGAGTCCTGGTTTAGACCTGGTTTAGTCCTGATTTAGACCTGGTTTAGACCTAGTTTGTACCTGGTTTAGGCCTGGTTTAGACCTGGTTTAGACCTGGTTTAGTCCTGGTTTAGACCTGGTTTAGTCCTGGTTTGGACCTGGTTTAGTCCTGGTTTAGACCTGGTTTAGTTCTGGTTTAGTCCTGGTTGAGTCCTGGTTTGGACCTGGTTGAGTCCTGGTTTAGAACTGGTTTAGACCTGGTTTAGACCTGGTTTAGTCCTGGTTTAGACCTGGTTTAATCCTGGTTTGGACCTTGTTTAGACCTGGTTTAGTCCTGGTTTAGACCTGGTTTAGTCCTGGTTTAGACCTGGTTTAGTCCTGGTTTAGACCTGGTTTAGACCTGGTTTAGTCCTGGTTTAGTCCTGGTTTAGACCTGGTTTAGACCTGGTTTAGTCCCTGTTTAGACCTGGTTTAGACCTGGTTTAGTCCTGTTTTAGTCCTGGTTTAGTCCTGGTCTGGACCTGGTTGAGTCCTGGTTTTGGACCTGGTTTAGACCTGGTTTAGACCTGGTTTAGACCTGGTTTAGATCTGGTTTAGACTTGGTTTAGTCCAGGTTTAGACCTGGTTTAGACCATGTTTAGACCTGGTCTAGTCCTGGTTTAGTCCTGGTTTAGACCTGGTTTAGTCCTGGTTTGGACCTGGTTGAGTGCTGGTTTAGACCTGGTTTAGTCTTGGTTTAGACCTGGTTTAGTCCTGGTTTGGACCTGGTTTAGACCTGGTTTAGTCCTGGTTTGGACCTGGTTTAGACCTGGTTTAGACCTGGTTTAGTCCTGGTTTAGTCCTGGTCTGGACCTGATTGAGTCCATGTTTGGACCTGGTTTAGACCTGGTTTAGATCTGGTTTAGACCTGGTTTAGTCCAGGTTTAGACCTGGTTTAGACCTGGTTTAGACATGGTTTAGTCCTGGTTTGGACCTGGTTTAGACCTGGTTTAGTCCTGATTTAGACCTGGTTTAGACCTAGTTTGTACCTGGTTTAGGCCTGGTTTAGACCTGGTTTAGACCTGGTTTAGTCCTGGTTTAGACCTGGTTTAGTCCTGGTTTGGACCTGGTTTAGTCCTGGTTTAGACCTGGTTTAGTTCTGGTTTAGTCCTGGTTGAGTCCTGGTTTGGACCTGGTTGAGTCCTGGTTTAGAACTGGTTTAGACCTGGTTTAGACCTGGTTTAGTCCTGGTTTAGACCTGGTTTGGACCTTGTTTAGACCTGGTTTAGTCCTGGTTTAGACCTGGTTTAGACCTGGTTTAGTCCTGGTTTAGACCTGGTTTAGTCCTGGTTTAGACCTGGTTTAGACCTGGTTTAGTCCTGGTTTAGTCCTGGTTTAGACCTGGTTTAGACCTGGTTTAGTCCCTGTTTAGACCTGGTTTAGACCTGGTTAGTCCTGTTTTAGTCCTGGTTTAGTCCTGGTCTGGACCTGGTTGAGTCCTGGTTTTGGACCTGGTTTAGACCTGGTTTAGACCTGGTTTAGATCTGGTTTAGACTTGGTTTAGTCCAGGTTTAGACCTGGTTTAGACCATGTTTAGACCTGGTCTAGTCCTGGTTTAGTCCTGGTTTAGACCTGGTTTAGTCCTGGTTTAGACCTGGTTTAGACCTGGTTTAGATCTGGTTTAGACTTGGTTTAGTCCAGGTTTAGACCTGGTTTAGACCATGTTTAGACCTGGTCTAGTCCTGGTTTAGACCTGGTTTAGTCCTGGTTTAGACCTGGTTAGTCTTGGTTTAGTCCTGGTTTAGTCCTGGTTTAGACCTGGTTTAGACCTGGTTTAGACCTTGTTTAGTCCTGTTTTAGTCCTGGTTTAGTCCTGGTCCGGACCTGGTTTAGACCTGGTTTAGTCCTGGTTTAGTCCTGGTTTAGACCTGGTTTAGATTTGGTTTAGTCCTGGTTTAGTCCTGGTTTAGTCCTGATTTAGTCCTGGTTTAGACCTGGTTTAGTCTGGTTTAGTCCTGCTTTAGTCCTTGTTTAGTCCTGGTTTAGACCTGGTTTAGTCCTGGTTTAGACCTGGTTTAGTCCTGGTTTAGACCTGGTTTAGTCCTGGTTTAGACCTGGTTTAGCCTGGTTTAGTCCTGGTTTGGACCTGGTTTAGTCCTGGTTTAGTCCTGGCTGACTCCTGGTTTAGTCCTGGTTTAGACCTGGTTTAGTCCTGGTTTAGTCCTGGTTAGTCCTGGTTTAGACCTGGTTAGGCTTGGTATAGTCCTGGTTTAGACCTGGTTTAGACCTGTTTAGTCTGGTTTAGACCTGTTTTAGACCTGGTTTAGTCTGGTTTAGACCTGGTTTGGACCTGTTTTAGACTTGGTTTTGACCTGGTTTACTCCTGGTTTAGACCTGGTTTAGTCCTGGTTTGGCCCTGGTTTAGTCCTGGTTTGGACCTGGTTGACTCCTGGTTTAGTCCTGGTTAGACCTGGTTGAGTCCTGGTTAGTCTGGTTTGGACCTGGTTTAGACCTGGTTTAGTCCTGGTTTAGACTGGTTTAGACCTGGTTTAGACCTGGTTTAGACTGGATTAGTCTGATTTAGACCTGGTTTAGACCTGGTTTGGACCTGGTTTAGACCTGGTTTAGTCCTGGTTTAGACCTGGTTTAGTCCTGGTTTAGACCTGGTTAGTAGTCTGCTGGTTAGTCTGGTTAGACTGGTTTAGACCTGGTATCGTTGATTCGACTGGTTT